>NW_028283752.1:0-235000 GCF_059441095.1 Idiotropiscis lumnitzeri | reverse complement strand
ATTCTTTTGCACCCTGATCCTAAAGGCTTCATCTGATTGCCTTAAAATTCTGTCTGTAGCATCTTAAGACCTGGGACAAACACTGGGGCTAAAATCTTTTGTTTCCAAAATACTATATGACGGGGGCGGGGCTTCGAAGTTTTCACTTAAGATTTCCTTCGCCGCAATGGACAAAATGCTTAATAACTCTCATGCACATGCTGCTAAAAATCCAAAACTTCACATGTACATAAAGAGTCGGTACCTGAAGACATCTATATGTTTATATTCTGTTATACACCTTGCGCCAATCAATATCATTTTTTACATTTTGACGTACTGCACGGTGCCCTTTTAACGAATCCGATTGAAAATTGGCTAGAAAAGACTCAAGACATTGATCTTACGCTATCCCTATTTTTGTGACTTTCCTTCGAAGGGCGTGGCTATTGCGGTGCCGCAGAGTCTGATTATTCTCCGTGGCAACAAAAGTTCCTGCAAAATGATTCAGATGATCCATCTTCTCGAAGTTTTTCACATTTGAGGATATTCAGGCCCTGAAGACGGCTGCCAACTTATTTTTGATCGCAGTGGTAGCGCCACCAACTGGTTAAAACAAATACAAATTATTTTCGTTGATGTTTTTCTCCGGGCAGGTTCACAAAATCTACCTTATATTTGCTCGGATGAGTGTTTAGGCCTTGAGGATGTCACAATACGAAAGTCTTTCGCCTTCTTCAGAGTGTCACATGATGGTGTATTGTGACCCGTCTTTATCAGCTGATGTTCAATGAGGGCGTGACTTACCTGTCACAAGAATGAAGGCAAGTCACACCCCCCGCTGTCCGTTCACTCCGCCAAGATGCTGCTCCAGGTGGTAGAGAGGATGAAGGCTCCCTTGTCTCTGTTCATGGTTTTTATGCCTCGCTTGCAGATCTCAATGGCCTCTCTGATCCAGCGCTGTTGTTTGTTCTCTTCGGTGCGGATGACCCTGCCCTTCTCCCGGTCCATGATGTGGTTTTCCCTTTTGCAGTGGTCAGTGATTGCTGATTTGTAATGTTCATGTTGTGCTTATTCTTTTACTGCTCTGATTTTTAATTTTTTTGACAGGTAAGTCACACCCTCATGGAACATCAGCTGATAAAGACGGGTCTCAAGACACCATTATGCGACACTCTGAAGAAGGCGAAAGACTCGCCGAAACATGTCAGGTAAAAAATTTACCTAAAACATAATTGTCTGCTTTTAATGAATCAGTCAAATATCAATAATAAGAAGACAAAATGAACCTAATACAAATAAATGAATGCTTAATAACTCCCCTGCACATGCTCCTAAAAATCCAAACCTTCACCTGTAAATAAAATGTCCCGACCTGAAGACATCTTAATGTTATTATTTTGTTATACACACAGCGCCGCCAAGTGGAATCAAAAATTTGTTTTATTTTAATTTTCACGTACTGCACGGTGCCCTTTTGACGAATCCGACTGAAAATTAGTCAGAAAAGACTCAAGACAATGATCTTACTCTCTGCCGAGTTTGTGACGTTTTGGCAAAAGGCGTGGCTATTACGGTGCTGAAAAGTCCGATTGTACTTTGTGGCAACAAAAGCTCCGGCAACATGACTCAGATGATCCTATCTTCTCGAAGTTGTACACATTTGAGGATACTTCAGCCCTGAAGACATCTACCAACTTATTTTTCATCGTAGTAGTAGCGCCACCAACTGGTAAAAGCTAATACAAGTTATTTTCTTGGATGTTTTTCTCCGTGCAACTCAACAAGGTCGCCCTCATATATGCTCGGAGGACTGTTTCGGCCATGAGGATGTCACAATACGAAATTCATCCTTTTTCGTGAAAAGTTGTGGGAGTGGCATTGCACGGTTCGGCAATAAAACAACGCTGATTATGAGGTTCTAAATATGAACGACAACTCGTGAAACTTGACACACACATCAGGCAGAGCAAATTTATCAATATTTTATACGTTAGTTGTGCAGCTTTTTTTAAATGGCTCGCCATGGCCCTCGAGAAATGTTCAAAAAAGCAGCCCTGGTTGAGTGTTTCACCTCGCTTTTTGTAAATTTTATGGAGTACAGTGAACCCTCGGTTATCGCGGTTAATGGGGACCGAGACCACCCGCGAAAACTGAAAATCCGCGAAGTAGCGGCGCACCTTCAAAAATGCTTAAAAAAAATATACAATATATATAATAAATATATAAATATTTATATTTATATATATATATATATATATATACGGGGAGAGAGAGAGAGAGAGAGAGTGAAATTCATGTTATAACAAAAAAACCAAATTATTATTAAAACGTATTATTTTTTTATTCCCCAGCCATTCTTTTTGTATTTATTTAATTACTCCGACTTTAAGCTGATGGTACGCCGTCCGGTGTGCCCTGTGAAAAAAAGGTGGCATTCTTTATTTATTTATTCTTTCATAACGGACAGCCTCGCGCTCCGCTCGTGCCCGGGCGCAAGAGGTGCTCCAATTCGGCTTAACTGTGACACACGCCCGACCTCCTCCGGAACTTCCATTCGGTTAAACTTAGGGGCCGCTTGGCACCGCCCGTGCCCGGGGAAGGTGCTCCTCTTCGGCTTACTGTGACGCGAGCATGCCCTCCTCCTCCGGAGCTTCCATTCAGTTAAACGTAGGGGCCGCTTGGAACCGCCCGTGCCCGGGGAAGGTGCTCCTCTTCGGCTTACTGTGACGCGAGCATGCCCTCCTCCTCCGGAGCTTCCATTCGGTTAAACTTCGGGGCCGCTTGGAACCGCCCGTGCCCGGGGAAGGTGCTCCTCTTCGGCTTACTGTGACGCGAGCATGCCCTCCTCCTCCGGAGCTTCCATTTGGTTAAACTTAGGGGCCGCTTGGCACCGCCCGTGCCCGGGGAAGTGTTAAAGAAATTTAAGTTTGTATGTTCATCTGTTAGTTTTGTTGTTTAGTTTGTCATCTTAGCAAGTTTCAAACTATAACTAATCTTACAGGCCCCCTTTGTTGCACATGCATTCGTATCTTTCTGGCCTCTAATTAAACCTTCGACAGCTACGGGTGCCAGGTACGGCCTCATCGCGAATGTGACTCCCCAACGCCAGAACCCTTTTCTGTAAACACCTCCCTTGGGGTGTTGATGACCTCTTTAACCCTTCGTAGATAATGTTGGGGCCCGAGGCCTCTTAAGGCTGTAACTTATGCATTTAGGGAGGTCCAACACAAGGCTTGGTATTTCTAAAGCAACAATATCGTCATGGCCATAAAATAAGTTCAACATGTTAAGCCTTGTGAAAATACACTACACAGGTCAAATGAAGTTCAGAGTGAACATGCTCCCTTTTGCTGTTAGAATAAGCAGAAGTATGAACAAAAGGTGTCTTGTAAGCTGAAACCGTTAGAATAGGCAGGAAGAGGGTGGGCAAGTGGGATGGAGTCAAATGTCAAGTTTTCCATTCTGTATGTATTGCATATTCAAATTGCTTATGCTGATGCAAATATAAACCATGTGTGCAGTCGAACACGCTGGCTTCGCCTCGGAGTTCGAGGGCTGCCCCGCGCGGAAATGACAGACAATCTTGGCTGGTTGATTCATTTGTTCAGGCTTGTTTTGATAGAAACATCCTTAACATTACTTGGTCCTTCGAATGCCGGATGAAAACGTGTGATCTGCGGTGGACGATTGACGACGACTGAAAACGGCGCCATCGTGAAAAGTCCTCTCTTCCAGGAGGCCGGTCCTCGGCCATCCTCCACCGGAGAGAACACAGACTTCATCCATGAACCGCGAGTGTCTCGACCAGCGGAGAGATTGTCACAGGTCAGTGGTTGTATACAACAGATAGTAAAAAACTTTTTTGGGTTTTTGAAGGATAGTAGGGTTTCAGGGAGTTCCTTTACCCGAAGAGATAGTACATCTTAGCTTAGCTATTTTCTGGAAGAAATACAGATTTAACTTTGCTATTTTGGAAGACTTGTTGGAAGACTCGGACAGTACAGAATTAACTGTTGTTTATTCTGGAAGGCAGATTAAGGCATTCCTTGTCTGGTAGAGAGTACAAGTGTAGTTGATTATATCTGCTCGGATAGTACAGAATTAACTGTTGTTTTTTCTGGAAGACAGATTTAGGGGTCCTTATTTCTGGTAGAGTACAGATGTAATTATTACTATATTTGGAAGTGATAGTACAACGTTTGTTATTTATAGAAGACGAAAATAGTTTATCTATTTTCACAGACACAGAACTGATCAATCTGTGAGTGTGTATGTGTATTGTATGAATGTCCAACGTTTGAGAAATCTAAAACTGACCGAGGGTTGTGAGTAAAAACACCCAGGAATACCCGCTCCAAATTGGGAGTAGAAGCTTGGTATTCAACCCAAAGTCAGGCAATTTGAATTTTTCTCAACACTGAGGAACCATAACTAGACACCATAACAATTAAGACTGTCAGAAATGGCGGCAGAATTGATGAAGGAAGTTAACTGTCAACTTTCCGAATTTGAAATAAAGGAAAAATGTAGGTTAGTTGAAATTGAAAAATATTGATTAGCTTCTCGTTTGTAGCTGTTCAATGTTGAGAACTGTGTGTGTTGTTTTGTGTGTCTGAGTCTGACTATGTGTGTGTGTGAGAACAAAGAAGAGAAAGGGTGGGGGTTGAGTCAGTGAGCTGGAGTGTGTGCGATTGGGGATTACTAATACCACTTGGTATTTTATCCCATGTAATACAGTAGGATTATAAACAGCAGACTGTTGTGGATGTAATAGACAAGAAATCTCCACCTGAAAAAGTTGAAGTGAGAATTGCCACAACAGGAAAATTGAGTTGCTGTCCTACTGATGAGAAACCAGTTTTTAGAACACCCTAGGTGTTGACAAACTGGTCCAATTTTCTAAAATTGGGGTATTGGGTAGTATAGTAAAGTCCAGGGAAACTTTGCAGTGTAGAGATTGGAAGTTAATAAGAAAAGAAAAGGAATGTGTAAAGAAAGAAAAAGAATGTGTAGAAAAGGGAAAGGAACAATTAATGTTCCATAGAAAGGATTGATGAAGTCCAAATGATAGGGCAAGTGAGAAAGGTGTCATAGGCAGATTTGCAAGTGGAAAACTGTATAGAGTAACAGAATGAGAACCTATGTGGTTGAGGGATGTAAGACACTGAGTTGGTTGCATGAATTGAAAGAGAGAAGTAGGTGTTATGAAAGATGGAATGAAGGTTTTGAAAGTGAACATGAGGAATCTTTGCAAAAGCATAGGTGTTTCCTGATTTTGAATTTTAAGTGGTGTCAAACCTGAGGTGCGGGGGCAGAATTTGGTTCTCTAACTGAGAGGCAAGGTAGGTTGAGAAGGAAAAGCGTAAGTGAAATAGGATGAGCAGAAAGTTAAGAGGGGGTTGGAGATGACTGAGAGGTAAAGTAGGTTGGGCAGATGCCAGAAGGAAAGCGTAAGTGAATTGGAACGAGCGGAAAGTTTAGGGGGAAGGAGCTGTTGCCATTGGCTTGAGATTGCCTGCTCGTAAATTGGCAGGGAGGAGTGGCCAGTAAACTGGAGCCTTTGGTAGGGGGCGTAACCCCTGGCAGCTTGGTTGCCTGGGGACCGCGTGATTGGCGTATGAACAGTGAGGCCCCCCCCCTCCCTTCTTTTTCTGCTGTGAGCGTCTAGGATAGGCTTGCACACGAGGGCGGCCAAGGAGAAGACGAGTAATTTACATAATGAATGAAGGGTTTGAGAACTTGTTTTAAGGAAGTGTACGATTGGGAAAATGAATGACTAGGCCGGGACCCCAGTGGGGCTTCGGACTGCGAGTTGATGTCCAAACCTCTGGATTCCCCCTCTGACAGTGACAACAGTGAGGACATTGAGGAAGATATTAAACATATGTTTGACCTCGAGAATTACTTAATGCGTCATCAAACTGAACCGATGAGATGCAGCTGTTAAAAAAGGAAGTCACATATTTAGGCCGCATTTTGACTGAAAAGGGGCGCATTTTTGGTGACAAGCAAAAAGAAGGCGTTGCCCGAGCCCTAAAACCAATAACAAAGAAGTAAATGATGTCCCTTATAGGTGTACGCAATTATTGCCAGGCATGGATTGCAAAGTACTTAGAAATCACACGACTATTGCTGGACATCATTTATGACAAGCCAATGACATTTGAGGAAAAAAAAAATGTTTGAACACTTGAGGTTGACAAGCTTTTGAACTTGTCAAGTGTGAACTCATTGATTAAGATGTATTAGCACTACCAAATTACTATGAGCCATTTGAGCAAACAGTGACTGCAAAAAATGGTTTCATGACCTTGTGTGGCTGCAGACGCGCAGGGCTCATGAAATCACTTGCATATTAGTCACAACAATTGGATCAAGCAGCCTTCACCCACCACATTCACATTGCACGGCGACCTAATTGTCACATTACACTGATAAGGTGCGCTCAGCCCAGCGTCACTTTTTCCCGCACCAGTAGAAGGCACACCACACGACTGTGGAAGCCGAGTCCAAATTATCACCAAACAGCGACCTGACCTCTTGGACACCTTTCTCCCGACTGGAGAGACAGTTTTTTGACGGCCGCAAAGGGGTGGGAATTTTTTTTTTAACAAAGCATTTTGTTTCAAGGGATATTAAAATCTGTATGTGCAGGACAAGCAGCAGAAACTTCTGTGCTGATCCAGAATTGTAAGATGTTTTCTAAAAAACATTTTACAATTTGGACTGACTGCCAAGATATATGTTTATGTGTTCTGTCGACATTGGGCAAACGGCGTTTTAAAAAAATCACAAAAGATGAAAGAAAAGTTGTGCATAAAGCACGTCTAAATAAGTATTTGTAAATGCAAAATTTTCTGAACAGAAAATGAAACGATTACAATTGAATACTGCCTCGCTGACAATGCAGCAAGGGGTAATGCACACACACACACACACACACACACACACACACACACACGCAGCAAATCAACTTGACAATTTGATCTCACGCCAGGGAAAAATACACCACTAATTGAATGCACACATTGGGAGAAAAAAGGTGCAAACATTGCTGAGGAAATTGTTCCCACATATAGACTTTTCAACAAAAAACTTTTTTTTAGACAAAGTGTTAGTTGTTTGGGTTGCAATATTGTTTGGTTATAATTAATGTGTTTTCAAAATGGATTACGTTGTTTCCAACAACACATGATGATGTTAAAACAGTTGGAAAAAGTGTTGTGTAATCGAATTATCCTGACATTTGGAATTTCAAGAGTGATTTAAAGTGAAAATGATGCATTTTGTGAATAATGTTTGTAACAAGTGGGACAGTTGTTGCAAAATTGACTCAAAGCGTCATTTTGCATACAGTCTGCAGGACTTGTGGAACGCACGAATGGAACTGACTTATCAAGACAAAGAAAAAAAAAAGAGACAATGGCCAGACTGTGTTTCAATCACAGCAATGAGGATAGTGCCAGCCGAAGGAAGGACACTATCCCCTTTTTATCCTATATGGCCTCACACATAGACTCTCAGGTTCATCAGAACCACCAGCGACTGGCACATCTGTCCCAGTCCACATGAAAGACATGTTTGACCACAATTACTGGCCAGTGTGTTTTGATCCACAGATAAACCACGTCCATGTGGGAGACCAACTCTTCCTCAAGGTGCTGAAACGACCTCGTTGGGACAGTGAACGCTGGGACGGCCCTCATCAGGTGATTGCAGTGACCCCGACGGCAGCAAAGGTCGAGGGGCGTGGCGGCTGGAACCATCAGTCGCAGTGCAAGCTTCTCCGGTCCCTGCTGAAGGCTGAGCGATGCAAGTCCCTTGGAGAGGATCTCCACCACGTACACTCCAATGTACCAACAAAAGACCACAGTTGGAAAGAGGGTTTTCCGTGGCAAACACACCCCTCTCGGAAGGATGGAGCAAGCCGCCGAACAGCAACTGGGCACTGCCCTGTCGACCAGATGCATCATCTACTTCCTTGCAGGGCTGTGCCTGGTCAGCGCACAACCTCGAGACCAGGACAACGTCAAACGCAGACGAGTTGCACAGGCGCAGACTGCTGACTACACGCACATCAAATAAAACCTGCAGCCTCTGAAAAAACGCTCAAGGTCACTGATTCATGTAACTTGCATCACAGAAAAGAGTTGCAGTTGTGAATGTTTGATGTTCCGGGTTTATTTTGTACATACATGTATTGGACCAAAAACTGCATTAGCTTTGCTTTATTATCTTTTAATTGTTATTATTTTTTTGGGCTTCTCGTTCGGGGCATGGGTTTCTACCCTTTTCTCCAAGAATTTTTGAGTTTTTGGGTAGTTTTTCTCCCCCCTCAAGCGACAGCCTTTGATGATGAGATTTGAAACTTGATAAACAGGTGGGATATGTTAAAGAAATTTAAGTTTGTATGTTCATCTGTTAGTTTTGTTGTTTAGTTTGTCATCTTAGCAAGTTTCAAACTATAACTAATCTTACAGGCCCCCTTTGTTGCACATGCATTCGTATCTTTCTGGCCTCTAATTAAACTTTCGACAGCTACGGGTGCCAGGTACGGCCTCCTCGCGAATGTGACTCCCCAACGCCAGAACCCTTTTCTGTAAACACCTCCCTTGGGGTGTTGATGACCTCTTTAACCCTTCGTAGATAATGTTGGGGCCCGAGGCCTCTTAAGGCTGTAACTTCTGCATTTAGGGAGGTCCAACACAAGGCTTGGTATTTCTAAAGCAACAATATCGTCATGGCCATAAAATAAGTTCAACACGTTAAGCCTTGTGAAAATACACTACACAGGTCAAATGAAGTTCAGAGTGAACTTTTGCTGTTAGAATAAGCAGAAGTATGAACAAAAGGTGTCTTGTAAGCTGAAACCGTTAGAATAGGCAGGAAGAGGGTGGGCAAGTGGGATGGAGTCAAATGTCAAGTTTTCCATTCTGTATGTATTGCATATTCAAATTGCTTATGCTGATGCAAATAAAAACCATGTGTGCAGTCGAACACGCTGGCTTCGCCTCGGAGTTCGAGGGCTGCCCCGCGCGTAAATGACAGACAATCTTGGCTGGTTGATTCATTTGTTCAGGCTTGTTTTGATAGAAACATCCTTAACAGGAAGGTGCTCCTCTACGGCTTAACTGCCACGCACGCCGGCCGGAGCTCTGGTACGGTCCGAACCGCGCGAAACGTCGCCACCGATCGTGTCCGGGGGAACGTGCTCTTCTTCGTCCACTCTCCTCTTCGCCCACGCTCTTCTTCGGCGCACGCCGGCCGTCTAACCGCTCCAGCGCCCTGTCGTGCTGCTCGGCGAAACTACAATGCCCCCGAATATTTTTTAGACCCGCGAAGCACTGAACCCACGAAAGGTGAACCGCGAAGTAGCGAGGGTTCACTGTATGTATAAGACCAAGACCTACAAAAAAGTCTCTTGGAGCAATGAGCTAGGTTTTACAGGAAGTCGGCCACTTTGAATTTACTTAAAAGGGGGCGGGTCACCACAATGGACTTTGTGTAGAAATTATTATTGGGGCCCGAGCAGCGACCGCGGCAAGGTCCCTATTGTTTTTGTAGAAATTATTATTAGGGCCCGAGCAGCGACCGCTACGAGGTCCCCATTGTTTTTGTGGAAATCATTATTATTTTTATTATTATTATTAGGGCCCGAGCAGTGGCCGCTGCGATGTCCCTATTGTTTTTCTAGAAATTGTTATTAGGGCCCGAGCTGCGACGGCGGCGAGGTCCCTATTGTTTTTGTAGAAATTATTATTAGGGCCCGAGCAGCAACCGCTACGAGGTCCCCATTAACCGCGATAACCGAGGGTTCACTGTATTACTCTTACTCGATCTTGGCGCCGCTTTTGACACTTGATCATAACATATTATTAAAACGCCTTGAAACTTGTGTTGGCATTTCAGGTTCAGCGCTTTCTTGGATTAATTCGTATCTGTCGGAGACGACGCACCGTGTAATTCATGGCAATGCGTCTTCTGATCTTTGTAAGATCACACGCGGAGTTCCGCAGGGATTGGTACTAGATGCTACCGCTTGGTGATATTATACGGAAATATCACATTAGTTTTCATTGTTATGCTGATGATACGCAATTATACATGCCGTTGGATATAACGAATCCGTGTGATTGCTATAAATTAGAGGCATGCCTTGCCGAAATTAAACTATGAATGTCTTTCAATTTTTTGCGTCTTAACTCAGATAAAACCGAGATGCTGATCATTGGACCAGCGCGTCATCTGTACCTTTTTCAAAGACACCACTATGAGTATCGATAAATTGCCCAAAAGGATTCAACAAAAAATCTCGGTCTTATATTTGACACAACTATGTCGTTTCAAATGCACATTAAAAATATTACTAGAACTGCATTTGTTCATCTGCGTAACATTGCTAAAATTCGCCCAATTCTATCAACCTGTGATGCAAAAATCTTAATCCATGCGTTTGTTACGTCTCGCCTCGACTATTGTAACGTTTTGCTCTCGGGTCTCCCCATGTCTAGTATTAAAAGTTAGTTCAAAATGCAGCAGCTAGACTCTTGACTAGAACGAGAAAGTTTGATCATATTACCCCGATACTTGCCAATTTGAATTGGCTTCCGGTCCACTTGAGATGTGATTTTAAAGTTCTGCTACTTGCCTATAAAATATTGCATGGCTTAGCACCTTCCTATCTCGTTGACCTCGTGGTACCATATGTTCCGTCCCGAAACCTTCGCTCACAAAATGCTGGTCTTTTAGTGATCCCGCGAGCCAAAAAGAAGTCCACAGGTTCTAGAGCGTTCTCTATTCGGGCACCAATGCTTTGGAATGTATTACCCTCAGGTATTAGAGGCGCCACCTCAGTAGAAATGTTCAAAACACTATTAAAGACGCATTTATACTCTTGTGCATTTAGTTGAACTATTTGTTGGCCTGTTTACTGCCGCTTTTTCTCTTATCTTCTCTTTTCTGCCCCCTTTTCCCCGGCTGGGGGATTAGGTGACGGTCACCCACTAGGAAGTTTAAGGCATTGACAAACTGGGCATGCACCTGTTCCAGTGATGTCGTCTTCCTGCAGCGCGACATTTATTTATATACTTTAGCATCTAATTTAATTATTTGTTGGCCTGTTTACTGCGGCTTCTCCTCTTTTCTGCCCCCTCTTCCCCTGCTTGGGAATTAGGTGATGGTGACCTGCTATGAAGATTACGGCACTGACCAACCGGGGAGGGACCTTCTCTGCCGAAGTCGTCTTCATGCAGCACCTCTTCTGATTTCCCTATATTTCAGCACTTCGTTGAACTACTTGTTGGCCTGTTTACTATTTCTGTTCTTTTTTTTCTGTTCCCAATTCCACGGCTTGGGAATTAGGTGATGGTGATTCACTTGGAAGTGGCTGTTCTGAATTTACCCCAAACTGACTATTTCAAGATCAAAGGCTCAACCTCGGATATGCTGCCATGGCGATTACGGTCCTGGATGAGGACCCACTCCACTAAAGTCATCTTCCTGCAGCACTTCATTTAATTGACTCTCACATTATCTCATCTAACATTGTATAGCATCATTGTATGTGTCAAATGTTGCCCACTTGGCATCCAAAGCAGCCTGGTCATCCTGGAAGGGGGTTTCCCCCCCATCTGTGGTCCCTTCTCAAGTTTTCTCACTTTTCCCCCAATGGGGTTTTGAGTTTTTCCTTGCCCTCCTGGGGGTTAAGATCAGTGGATGTTGATTGTGGTTATGTAAAGCCCTTTGAGACTGTCTGTGATTAAGGGCTATACACATAAAATTGACTTGACTCGACTTGGACCAGAATAGAAGTGGATGAGGGAAAAAGGGAGGGGCGGTGTTGACTGATATTGTGCAGATGGAAGTAGGCTGACCGGGTTGTGTTATTATGCTTATGGAAAGATAGAGTGCTGTCAAGGATGACACCCAGACTCTTGACCTGAGGGGATGGGAAAACAATGGAGGGGCCAACAGGAATGGGAAAACTGCCAACTTTGGATTGTATTGATTTTGTACTGAAAAGAATAACTTCTGTTTTGTCGCTGTTAAGCCTCATGAAATTATTAGAAAACCAGTCATTGATTTCAGATAGACAGGAGGTGACGGAGGTGGGAGGGAGTGATATGCTGGGTTTGCAGGAGAACTAGAGCTGGGTGTCATCCGCGAAGCAATGGAAAGCGATATTGAATTTTCGGAAAATGCTGCCAAGGGGAAGGAGGTATATGATAAATAATAGGGGGGCCAGGACCGAGCCTTGGGGCAAACCTGAGGTGACTGGGAGGGACTTTGATGAGAAATATTTAAGCTGGATGAACTGAGTGCGGTCTTTGAAGTATGAATGGAACCAGTTGAGGGCGGTGTGGGTGATGCCGATGGAAGAAAGTCTTTTGAGAAGGATGGTGTGTGAGATGGTGTCAAAGGCCGCAGTCAGGTTAAGAAGGATGACAATGGAGAATGAATCTGAGTCAGCTGCAATGAGGAGAGCAGAGGTGACCTTGAGTAGAGTTGATTCAGTGCTGTGAAGTGCACGGAAACCGGACTGAAAGGGTTATTGCAGGTGAGATGAGAGTGGAGTTGAGTGGCGACTACATTATCTAGGACTTTTGAAATGAATGGTAGGTAGGAAATAGGGCGGAGGTTCAGGAAATAGTACTGAGCGGCTTTTTCTTAATCTCATGAGAAAATGTACTTGGGCAAGCACAGTCGAAAAGAGTCGTGCGTTATCTCAGCCCAGCCTCACATTCTTCCCCCGGCACGGGTCTACGTCCAAGGGAAGGTCCTCTCCAGATTAATCATTGTCTGGATGGTTGATTCCCAGCTGGTCCCCAAGACTGGTATTCCACGGCTGGCCTTCTCCGGCGGGCAGTCTCTCCGTCTCTTCTGCTGGTATTCCCCTGTAATCTTGTCAGTGTGCATGTATGTGTGCTCCAAAATCAAATTATGTCTTTCAGAATGTGTTTTTGCAATGGCGTCCCCTTGAACCCTCCAATCAATCAATCAAATTTTATTTATAAGAGCACTTTTCATACATAAAATGCGGCTCAAAGTGCTGTACAATAAAAACATCCAAATTACAACGAAAAACTAAAACCCATTCCACCCACTCAACATAAACACAAGACACATCCACATACACGCCTGAACTCGCACACACACAGAACACTCGCATTCACACAACTTAATAAACCATCTTAGTAGAAAGACAGGGTAAGGCACAGAGAAACCATATGAGAAAATGTACCCAGGGTAGGTCATCCGCGCTGAGAGGGATGACGGCTCACGCCCACAGGGAGCTGCGCCAACACACAGACCCCTAGCCCAGACTGACCGGGGTAGACCCTACACATAGTGCAGAGGGCCCCGGTCCGCCGGGCCTAAGGAGCCTCCGGGATGAAGCCCCCTGTGAGAAGGCCAGCCACACCTCCCAGCGCGGAGGCCCCCCTTGAGGAAACACTGGAGCTAAAATATATAAAAGAAAATGATAATGCTAAACAAAAAAGAAGCTAAAAATTAAAGGACAATAATATAAAAAGACGAAGCTAAAATATATAAGAAAAATTATGATACTAAAAGACAGAGAAGAAGCTAAAAATTAAAAGACAATAATATAAAACGACGCAGCTAAAATATATAAGAAAAATGATGATACTAAAAGACAAAGAAGCTAAAAAAAATTAAAGACAATGATAATATATAAAATGACAATCCTGAATTAAAAGACTAAGATAAATTATTTAAAAGCCAAACAAAAAAGGTGAGTCTTGAGCAGGGGTGGGCAATTATTTTTTCCATGGGGCCACATAAGAAACATTAAATATTGTGGAGGGCCGGGCCAAAAGGCTGAACTCAATTCTGCATAATATTAATTGTATTTCTTTTTTAAAAAGCAGTAAATAGCACTGTTTTGACAAGCTGGCATTAAAGTTAAGCAATGAAACTAAATACCAAATAAACTGAAAAAATGAGGTTGCCTTACAAAAATGTATTCATTCAAATTTCTCAACACAATGGTAGACATAATATTAACATTTTTTACTATTTGTGACTCATATTAGTAAACATATTCTGTCACATTCACTTCAAAACACATTTTGAGTTCCATATACTGTTGGATAGTTGTGTAAAGGTTCTGAGCATTTTAAAGACATCACAATATTGTCTTTTTGCACCAAACATTAAGCAAGATACAACATATTGACTGTCACTGAACTGTGATTTTGAGAAAAAGTGTCCCAGTTCATTGTTATCTGGTGCCGTTTTTATATTTCTCTGCATGTTTCGTCTGGTAATGCCGACTCAAATTGTAGTCCTTCAACACGGCGATCTGCTCCCCGCAAACTAAACACACAGCTTTACCTCTAACTTCAGTAAATAAATACTTCGCTGTCCAATTTTTGTTGAAAATTCTACATTCGGCATCTACCTTTCTTTTTGTAGCCTGAGCGGACATTTTTGAGGACGAACGTTGTCTTGTTGTGATTCAATCGCGCGCATGTCTTGATAAACGCATTACGTCATTATGTGCGACGCACATTGTGCGGGAATAAAAAAAAAAAACAATTTCAGAATAAAAGCAGTGCAGCTTTCGCCCATGAATGAGGTGAAATTAAAAAGTATGTTTATTTTGAAATTTCCAATTAACCTTACACTCGCGGTCAGAGTCAACCAAAGGTATGTGGCCCGGGCCATACAATGCCCAGGTCTGTCATACGGGCCAGTCAGTGCCACCCGGCGGGCCGGATGTGGCCCGCGGGCCGTGCAATGCCCAGGTCTGGTCTTGAGCCTCCTTTTAAAAATATCAACAGTCTCTGCGGACCTGATGTCCTCCGGCAGGCTATTCCATAGACGAGGACCAGAATGGCTGAATGCAGCCTCGCCATGTGTTCCAGTCCTCACCCGAGGAATAATTAACAGGCCGGTGCCAGAGGACCTCAGGGTCCGCGAGGATGGCCCAAGACCGTTAAGGCATTTAAAAACTAATTGAAGAACCTTAAAATCAATCCTGAAACACACGGGGAGCCAATGCAGCGATTTTAAAACTAAATCCAGTGCCCAATTTGGTATGTTTGCATCTCTATGTCCTATGTGGAGAATGTGCTTTGTCATATTTGTCCATGAAGTGCTGTCTGGCTTGTCATCAGTTTGTAATGTGCAGACTGAATATGTATGATGTGAATGTGAGTGTAGGTCATGAAAATACTATGTTCACACATTTATAAACTAAGTAATATAACTTTAGCATGTGAAAATAATATCATAAATCAGTAAAGACCATGACTACAATCAGTCATTCCTATGCGTAGTAGAATTAGAATTAGAATTAGAAATCCCTTTATTGTCATTGTACTCAAGTGTGCAACGAGATTAGAAGGCTCCCCTCTCCAGTGCAATACAACAATAAGACAGACAAATATATAAATTAGATTAATAAATAAGAGAGTGCAATGGAATTTAGTACAGAATAGGGTATATAAAAACACATCACGATGCTGTTCTGCAAGGTAAGGGTGTTCTCGTGTGTGTGTGAGAGTTCAGAATGGAGATGGCTCTCGGAAAGCAACTGTTTCTCAGTCTATTGGTCCTCGATTTGATGCATCTGTAGCGCCTGCCAGAGGGCAACAGGTCGAACAGGTGTGAGTTTGGGTGGGTATTGTCTTTGACGATGTTGAGAGCCCTTCTGAGGCACCGGGCGGTGTAGATGTCCGACAGTGAGGGGAGAGGGCAGCCAATAATCCTTTGCGCTGTTTTGACTGTCCTCTGGAGCCTCACTCTGTCGGCCTCAGTGCAGCCGCTGTACCAGGTGGAGACACAGTACGTCAACAGGCTCTCAATGGACGAGTGGTAGAAGGCTAGCAGCAGCTTCCTGTCCAGGTTGAATTTCCTGAGGACTCTCAGGAAGTGCAGACGCTGGTGGACCTTCTTTACCACTGCTGTGGTGTTGTGAGTCCAAGAAAGGTCGTCGGAGATCTGTACTCCCAGGAACTTGAACGTGTGGACCCTCTCCACACACACGCCTTCGATGCAGAGGGGGGGCGGCACCGTCTTGTTCCTCCTGAAGTCGACGACAATCTCCTTTGTTTTTGCAGTGTTAAGGTGCAGTCTGTTGTCCTTGCACCAAGCTGTCAGTCTCTTTACCTCCTCTCTGTAGGCTGTCTCGTCACCTTCCGAGATCAGACCGACCACTGTCGCGTCGTCAGCAAACTTGACGATGGTGTTGTTGCCATGTGCCGGGCTGCAGTCGTAGGTGTAGAGGGCGTATAGGAGAGGGCTCAGCACGCATCCTTGAGGGGAACCGGTGCTCAGCATGCAGGTGGAGGACGTGTAGGGGCCGAGCAACACAGTCTGGGATCTGTTGGTCAGAAAGTCCTTAATCCAGATGCGTGTGAGGGCAGGGAGGCCGAGAATGTCAAGTTTGGCGACGTGGATGTCTGGGATGATTGTGTTGAATGCCAAGCTGTAGTCCACAAAGAGCATCCTTGCATAGCTCTGCTGTTGTTCCAGGTGGCCCAGCACAACATGCAGAGCAGTGTTGATGGCGTCCTCAGTGGATCTGTTAGCCCAGTATGCAAACTGGTAGGGGTCCAGAGTGGGAGGAAGGCAGTCCCTGATGTGCTGGAGAACCAGCCTCTCGAAGCACTTCATGATGACTGGTGTGAGAGCAACAGGACGGTAGTCATTCAGGTGGACGGCTGGTGACTTTTTGGGGACAGGAATAATGATGGAAGTTTTCAAGCAGGAGGGGATGACTGCTTGAGCCAGGGAGCGGTTGAAGATCCTGCAGAATACATGTGACAGTTGGTGGGCACATGTTTTGAGGACCTTGCCTGGTATTCCGTCGGGTCCAGTAGCTTTCCTGGGGTTAACAGCCAGGAGCGCGCGCCTCACATCGTGTTCCTCTACGGTGAGTGGGGGGGAGTTGGAGCATGAAGTGCGGGGGTGTGACGGTTGGGGCGAGTCAAAGCGAGCAAAGAAGCAGTTAAGCTCCTCTGCCAGCGATGCACTCGGGTCTGCAGAGGTCGTGCTGCTGCCACGGAAGTTGGTGATGCTCCGTAGACCCTGCCACACCTCCCGTGGTCTGTTACTGGCAAGGTGGGCCTCCAGCCTCCCCTTGTAGGTTGCCTTGGCTAGCTTGATGCCTTTGCTCAGGTCAGCACGAGCCACCCTGTACTGGGCTTTGTCGCCTGACCTGAAGGCAGCGTCACGGGCCTTGAGGAGAGAGCGAACCCTGCTGGACATCCAGGGCTTCGCATTTGGGAAGGTCCGTATAGTCCTGTGTAGGGACACAGTTTCCATGCAGAACTTGATGTAGTCCACTACACAATGTGTGTAGACATCAAGGTCCTGATGATCAAAGAGGCCCCAGTTTGTGTCTTGAAAGCAGTCCTGTAATTCACTCATGGCGCCGTCACGCCAGGTTTTCACAGTCTTTGTGGTGGGCCTGAATCTGCGCCTGAGAGGGATGTATGCAGGTGCGAGCTGCAAGGACAGGTGGTCTGACTGGCCGAGGGGGGCGAGTGGGAGGGCCCTGTATGCGTGCTTGATGTTCGAGTACACATGGTCGAGAGTGTTGTCTCCCCTCGTTGGGCACTTGACATGCTGGTGAAACTCTGGGAGTACAGTCTTTAAATTGGCCTTATTAAAGTCTCCCGCTACTACGTGAACGCCATCAGGGTGGGCCCGCTGATGTTTATTGATGACGCACGCGAGTAGCGAGAGCGCCGTGCTAGTGCTAGCGTCGGGAGGGATGTAAACAGCTGTGACAATCACGACCGTTAGCTCCCTCGGGAGAAAATAAGGCCGGCATTTAACGGACATGAACTCGATGTCGGGGGAAGAGTGCTTCTCGACGATCGTGCTATCGCCGCACCAGTTCTCATGCACGTAAACACAGAGCCACCCCGCCCCGTCTCTTACCGGTGTCCCTTGTCCGATCCGCGCGATGTAGCGAGCGCCCGGCCAGCTGGATGCTAGCATCGGGGACGTCTGCGTGCAGCCAGGATTCCGTGACGACGATCACACTGCTGTCTCGCACATAGCGGTTTCCCAGGATTTGTAATCCCAGGTCGTCGATTTTGTGGACCACGGATCTGGCGTTGGTGAGGTACAGACTCGGCAGTGGTTGCCTATGGGGCTGCCGTCGCAGCCGTTGCAAGACACCGGACCTGCAGCCCCGCTTCTGCTTCCTCTCTCTGCGTCGCCTGCGCCGCCTCCCGGTCCCGATGACAAGCCACGGTGAGCCGGGCAGCCTCGCCAGTTCGTCCGGAATTTTGCGATCATAGCATATTCAGTAAATATAAACCTGCTAAATTAAATAATTGACATTCTGTCCCATAAATGTTTAAAATGCCGGTAATTGCCATACAATCCTTCAAGGGTCGACGAGCGATGTTCGGGAGGAGGAGCAGTGGTGGTGGTGCGTTTCCCTCGGGCATGTGTCGGTAAATCCAGCGGAGTTCAGCGGCAGTGGATTGAAGTTGTCCTGACACAGGTTGATGACATGACAGGAACAGGCAGAAGTGCGAGAAGCAGACTGGCCTGCGGGTCCACATGGCAGACAGGTGCTAACTTTGATAGGTAAGCTAAACTTTAGCCACAGTAGACGCGTCAGCGACTATGCAATCGGTGGGTGGCATTCATGAGAATCGGGATCGCTCAACATACAGATAATAATAAATAAAATCACTGTAACTGGAGGGATTGTAAACTGCTAAAGCAGGTACAACAAGCGGATCCAAAAAATTTCTGAGAGTTACCGGTGAGCAGTGGCAGCCAAACGTGCCAGCGTCCACTCAACCGGGAGTTGATTCAATATTCACAATATTTTATTATTTTGTCGTACAGTTGTTTAAAAATGGCTCGCTATCGCCCCCTAGAAAAAAAAAAACAACAAAAAAAAACAGCCCCATATCTCTGTTTCACCAAACTGAAAATTTGATGAAGTGTGTACAAAGCCAAGACCTAATAAAAAGTCTCATGGAGCCGTATGCTAAATTGAACAGGAAGTCGGCCATTCTAAATTTATCAGAATCCGAAATCCTTTTATTGTCATTGTACAGTGTGCAACAAGATTAGGGAGCTCCCCTCTCCAGTGCAATACAACAATAATTTAATCAAATATATAAATTAGATAAATAAGAGAATAAATATTGTGATGGAAAATAGTATGAAATTGGAGAAATACAACACAATACGTCGCTGTTCAGCAAGGTAAGGGTGGTCGTGTGTGTGTGCATGTGTGTGAGAGTTCAGAATGGTGATGGCTCTCGGAAAGAAAATGTTTTTCAGTCTATTAGTCTTTGATTTGATGCACCTGTAGTGCCTGCCAACAAATTTACTTCAAACATTGACGAGGCTTTGAAAACAAAAGCTGCTCTAACTTTAACTACAAGCAAATTCCTCTTGAAGATTCCTCACGTTATTTCTCGGAAATATTTCACATTTCCAACGTGCCAGTACCCCAACGTTGTCCGGGTGGCGAGGGCCCTTTATAGCTGCTCGCAGCTCTAGTTTTTAATTAATTTTTTTAAATCAATGGTGATGACAGTGAAATATGTCTTGTCTGGTATCATGATAGCTGGAGGATATTTTGTCATGATATTTTAGTCAGGCCTGATAACAGTGATGTATGCTGATTTAAGGCTACTTTTATTTTGAAATGCCGTATCACATTTTGGTGGGACCGCATTTGATGGACAACTGGGGTTGTCTAGTGTCCCCCAAAATGGGTCTGATATCACGATAGCTCGAGGGTATTTTGAAATGATTATTTTAAAATCAGTGTTGATGACAATGAAATGTGCATATTTCAGGTGGGTTTTTTTTTTATTGTGAAATTACACATCAGATTTTGATGGGACCATTTTTGATGAACAGCTGGGGTCGTCTAGTGTCCAACAAAACTAGTCTGGTATTACGACAGCTCCAGCTCTTTTATTTTAAAATGCCTCCTTACATTTTGATGGGACTACTTTTGGTGGAAAGCTGTGTTGTCTTGTGTCCTCCAAACCTGGTTTGGTATTACCATAGCTAGAGGATATTTTTTAATGAAATTTTAAAGTCAGGCATGATGACAGTGAAATGTGCAGATTTCAGGCAACTTTTAGTTTGAAATTACAAATTAGATTTCGATGGGACCACTTTTTATGGACAGCTGGGGTAGTCTCGTGTCCCACAAAACTGGTCTGGTATCACGATAGCTCGAGCTATTTTTTTTTTAACTCAGTGGTGATGACCGTGAAATAAGCGAATTTCAGGCTACTTTTATTTTGAAGTGCCACATCACATTTTGATGTGACCACTTTTGGTGGACAGCTGGTGTGGTCTAGTATCCCCAATCCTGGTTTGGTATCACGATAGTTTGAGGATATTTTTTAAAGATTTTTCTTTTAAATCAGTGTTGATCACAGTGCATATTTCAGGTGATTTTTTTATTTTTAAATGCCACATCAAATTTTGAAGTGACCACTTTTTGTGGACAACTGGGGTGGTCTGGTGTCCCGCAGAACTTGTCTGGTATCACGATAGCTTGAGGATTTTGTAATGATTTTAATTTTTTTAATCATTGGTGACGACAGACAAATAAGCAAATTTTCACGCTTTTATTTTTAAATATCCCATCAGATTTTGATGGGACCACATTTGTTTTTACGGTTCCGTCACCACGCGAGTGGCTACCTGCTAAAGCAGCACGGCTCACTATTTGAGCCTTTTTCGCGTGTTTTTTCCTTTACCCAGTTTTATTTATTTTACCTCATCGCAGCAATGGACATCCAAATTGCGGTGGTTTTATTGCTGCTGGGGGCTGTTTTTTGCGTGATCGTGTCCGGAGATGTCACTGGGAGCTACGGATCAATCGTTTACACAAGAGATCAGCTGTTAGCACTTCGTGCTAACCCCGTGCCGACTCCCGGAGCGAGACCCGATATCCCCCACGAGTTGAGGAGGAAGAGACGGGGGATGTCGCGCGGGGGCGAAACGCCAGGCAAAGAGGAGGCGTGACCACCCCGTCCTCCTGTCCGTTTTTATGGGAAATGTTAGATACCTTCCCAAGAAAATGGACGCGGCACGAGAGGAACTTCCAATGAGCTAGCTTGCTGATGTTCACGGATTCATGGCTAACAGACCTAACGCCGGACACCGTCGTGGAATTTGACGGCTTCCAAATACTACTTGCGGACAGGACACTGGAAAGCGGTAAGAGGAAAGAGGAGGGCTGGCTGTGTTTGTTAATGATAGATAGTGTAACCCTAGGCACATCACAGCTAAGGAGCAACTTTCCAGTCGGGACAATGAGCTGCTAGCTGTTAGCATGCGTCCATACTTGACAAGCATCGCGAGTTAACAAGGACGTGCACGTAACAGGTGCGTGAGTAAACTGCTTAAAACTTTGATCGTCATTCAGCTGACCTACAAATTGAGACGCTACAGTCAGTTTGACGTTTTTGTTTGCTTGATTGTGGATTGACATGGAGGAACAAGACAGTGGAAAGCGGACATTAAAAATGACGGAGAAAAGCTGTAGAAGATCACAAGCCTAAACGGATGCAGGCACGCAGGTGCAAATTTGCTCAATTGACCTCCATGCAACGTCAAATTGAACAATTGATGGAGGATGATGCAAATGTTGACGCTGTAAAAAACTGAGCTTCGTGTTTGCTTTAGCGGCATGGAGCAAGAATTTGTGGACCTCAATTCCGGTGTGCAAAATTTAAAGACTGAAGAGGATTTTGCCGATGACCAAAATAACTGGTTTGATCCAAAAAATGTAATTAATGGAAATGTGAGCAATGGAAGAAGGACGTTTTGAAACGTGCAGAGGAAGGATGCAATAAACAAATATCACCTGATGATAGTAGATCTGCATCAACTAACTACACCCATAGAAGTAGAAGTAAAGAATCTAACAGACAGAAGCTCACTTCTGTCAACGTCTTCAATTAAATTAAAGGCTCAAATGGAACGAGCATGTTTAAAGGCAAAGGCTGCTGATTTACAACAAAGGTTGGCACTTGAGCAAGAAGAAGCTGCAATTAAGGCAAAGAAGCAAATGCATGCAATGCAAACGGCACTCCCTGAGTCTGATGCTAAATTGGATGTCTTGAGAAGATATGAAAATACCCAGGAGGATGGTATCCACATTCCTGATGAGTGTGTTACAATTTAAACAAGGAAAAACATTCAATTACCATCACAGCCTATCAGAGCAACAAGCAGTGTTGACCTGAAATGCTCCCACTTCGACTATTCCAATGGCTAGATTTCCACATCAGACAGAAAGTAGAGAACAACAGGGACATGTGCTTGATGGCCTTTGCCAAGCAATCTCACAGCAAGCCAGTGTCGCAGAATACTTAGCAAAGAGTCAAAAAGCATCGCTACTTACCGAACTTTCCATTCCTACGTTTAAAGGCGACCCTCTGCATTATAAAACCTGTATAGGTGCCATTGAACATGGGATTGAAGGCCGTACAAGTGATAACCGTGATCATCTTCAATTTTAGCTGCAGTATACTAGTGAACAACCACATGAGTTGGTGAAGAGCTGCATCCATATGGAACCTCTGACAGGATATACCAAAGCAAAACAAATCTTGAAGGAGTTTTATGGTGATGACTTCATGATAGCAGAAGCATATTTAAAGGAAGCCATGGATTGGCCAACAATCAAGTCTGAAGATGGTGTTGCACTTCAGTCTTTCACATTATTCCTTATGGGCTGTTTGAACATAATGGCAGATGTTAATTACATGGAGGACTTGGACAACATGGCTAATATAAAGGCATTGGCAAACAAACTTCCATACAGACTTATAGAATCTTGGAGAAAATTTGCCTGCAATCTCCAAGAAAGAACAAATAGAAGAGTGAAGTTTAAGGATTTTGTTGACTTTGTTGACAAGCACGAAAGATTCTATAAAACAGAAAACAAAATCACAACACACAGAAACACCAAAATCAAAGAAAGTCTTCACAACAGTCATTGTGCCCGCCAAGATGGAAAACAACAAAACCACCACGCCAAAGGCAGAACCTGTTTCAGTGGATGCTATTGCCAAACCATGTGCTAATTGTAATGGAGAGCAACAGTCTCACAATTTGTAAGGAATTTAGGAGAAAGCATCACAAGGATAAGATTGACTTCTTGAGGAGCAAGGGTCTGTGTTTTGCATGTTTGATGCACGGTCGCATTAGCAGTTGCTGGAAACAAAAGCTTCAATGTCAAGAATGCTCTAGACTGCATCCTACAGCACTACACATTGTCCATAAACTTCTGCAAAGAAACAGCCTAAGACGATTGTGAATAGCAGTACCTATTAAGCGCCCTCGTACAAACAACAGAAACCTGGGGTGTCACTGGGGCCTGTAAATAGGACTGCATCCTTTCAATAATTCCGGGATGGGTCAAGGCACAAAAAGGAACCAAGACAGTGACGACTTACTGTCCGGTTTAAAAATGCCCTGACGCCTTTTTTTAGACTGAAATAACTTACTAAAGTTTTCGTTTTGTGCCATTCAGAATGGGAGAGGGAGCCAGGAGGCGAAACAGCCGTCTTGCCAGTTCAATCCCGCACACCCTCTGACTCTCACCCTCCGTTCTGCCTTTTTATTGAAACTAACTCATCAATAACTAATCACCAGAAGACAGAAAAGCATCAACAACTAATCACCAAGAGACAGAAAACATCAATAACTCACGGTATAAAGGTCAGTTTAACTAAAGCATCAATAACTAATCACCAGGGAGTCCAGCAGGCAGAAAATCATAACCCAAGGTCAGTTTAACTAAACACATCTTCAGGATACGGTGTCTGTGTGTGTGTGTGTTAAAATAACAAGTAAGTGTCTCTGTGTGTGTTAAACATTAATGAGTGTATAAAAACATGATTATGAATACACAAACTGATTACCTATCCTCAGCCCATCTTACATTTCCCCCCTGTTGTGGATTTAAAAATCATGTCCTTACGGCTTTAAGACAGATCATCATAATGAAATCATACAACAGTGTGATCATCAGTGGAGGAGCGAAAACCTCACATTAGGGAAAAATTCCCCTCCTCCCTTCCGGCGTAGAATGAGATCCTCATAATTTGATGACCATCAGGGAATAAAACTTGTCCCTGGGGTGACTTGGTGGAGGCCCTTGCCTCGTTGTAGGAGAGGACAGCCGTCCTTACCTCCCGGATCTTCGTGTATGGTGTGTGTGTGTGTGCACGTGTGTGGACAGGGGCAAGAAGTCCATGTGTTTTTACGTTTTAGTGTCCAGTTTGAGTTCGTCATTCTCAACATTAATCAGGTTGTAACGGTACATTTGGGCAACAAACCTACGATTAACCATCATCTTTGTCATAAAAATAATGCAACATGAACAGACTAAACATAACAAAATGAAAACTATAATTATCCCTATATATTGTTTTTTTAAATTCTTCATAGTGGTCATAACATCAATAATTGTTTCATTTTTATTAAAAATTTAAATGCAGTAATGTACTCCAATCAAGGCTGATATTCCTTTGTTATGTACGTCATTAATTTCCAAACAATATCTAATCTTTTTGTTCTGTGGCTTCAACATATTTATCATCTCATCAATATTAGCACCACAGAGTACTGAGTTTCGAGATCCTCACAATAGTCGTTCTCAAAATGATATTTTTTTTATCAATTTAGCTTTGTTAAGGTAAGATATTTTATTGACAATCTAACATTAATATGCAAAGAACATGTACATTAGTACGAAATGTAAAAAAAAATTGTGGTGGGGGGGGTGCGAATTGTTTTCTTCTTGGTAGGGGGGGCATGACAGGAAATAATTGAGAACCACTGGTCTAGTCACACACCAGCTCGGGTTCATTCCCTACCAGAGAAATGACATTCCATGTCCCCAGAGCTAGGCGCTTTATGTTGCCGGGGATTGGACTGCCTTTGACTGCCTCCTAGCTCAAAGGAAACCCAAATTCTTTGGTCCCGCCCACTGGTAGTGAGCCGAAGCCCTTGTATTAAATAATAAATAAATACATAAAATAAAAAAATTAATAAATTTAAAAAACGGACCGATCCACTGCTTGGGTTAGTTTGACCCACCTTGAGATCCGTTCCCACTCAGTGACAGTGTCTACAAGCCACTGCCACCAGGCCAGTGAACCGACATCCAGGCAGTGACAAAAAACGTGATCAAATTACATTGCTCATCATAAGGTGTTTGTGAGACGCTCTTTGTATGTTTCCTCAATTAAGACCTGTTTTCCATTGGTGTATTTGAAAAAAGTGGTGAACCTGTTAAATTCACTACAAAACGTTAAGAAGATGAAAGTAATGTTTGAAGGAATATTATTTTTCTATCGACATGCCGGCGGGCGGGCACAGATAGAGAGTGATAAAGCAGCACCACCCGCGCGGGGCGTGCTGACGAAAAGGCAAGCGCTCCTCCTCTCATCGCGTCCTTATTAAGACAGAAAAAAGACGCTGTTGAATTTGACCTATTCGCAGTTCGAGCAGGTGCTTAACGCTGGAGAATATCACCACTTCGAAGTTCGAACTGCTGTTGAAACGGAGAGGTAAGTGTTTTTCGTTTGTTTTTATTCAAAACATGCCTCGAGTGCATTTGTTCATGGTTAGAGATAGTTGTGTGGAAAACACTATACAAAGTAGCACCATGGATGTGGGCCTACAACACTGGCCTAGCAAACATGTGCTCCTACATCGACATAATTGACGAGCTCCAGTTAAGCATTGAATAATTATAAAACGTCATGGTGCGTTTACTCATTTAAAGAACTAAACCGACGCGTATTTTCATCCGGTGGTCAGGTTTGCATTGAATGTGAGCACGAGGGACGCTAGCTTGTTGCGTTAGCTTTGCGGAGCTAACAGCTTGCACTTTTGTTATAGAACAACAGAATGCAAGTACCATGATAATTTCTGTCATTAATTTTTGTGTAAGACACGATGTTCACTGGTTAATTACATGATTCTTAAAGCAAAGGTTACTGTGAATGCAATTTTGGTAAGATTTTTGTAGTCACACTGCATAAATCTGTCTGTCTGTTGTTTAAACTTCAATATAAACTATTATGGTTGAAATCATTAATTGGGATGGAGGGATTGATATTTTTTTAATTTATAATTTATTTTTCTTACACTGATATTGTTAAAACTCCATTTAGCCTATAGTATTAATAATTCTCAACACAAAACTGTCTTTTTTCTTTATAGAATAAACAATGCCTTCCCTGAGATGCAGGAAGTCCCCAAAGCAGGATACTATTGAACATGCAGTCAAGGGTCTGGACAAGACTGCAGAGTTAGAAGCGAAGTATATAAACTCATTTAAAGGTATGATGTTAACGCTTTTGCTAAGATATATTATTGTTTTCTGATAACCAAGCTGACATCGTTTTTTAAGTGGTTATTTTACATTAAGAGTGTCTTGACCTTTTCTTTTGTCAGTTTCAAGTTATTTCAGTGAGCGTGAAACCTGATGGTAGGAGTTCTATCTAAATTAAGGCTGTACTTGATGACGCCCTCCGGCATTTTTATACCACAATAGACCAGTGAACAAGTCCGATATTGATAGTCTAGTGTAAAGCACGTTATACGTCACAGAGATCACGTGACGCGATCCAATATGACTGTGTATACAGTGTATGTCATTGTTATGAAACTAAATAATCTTAAAGTTTTTTTTTTACGTAACCAGGTGCCATTGACATTTGTACTTTCAGTCCTAATACATACTGGCTAATGCAATGCTGGAAAATGAATTTTGGCTGGTCTGTTCCTTTAAAATCATAAAGAAGGGCTCTGCTCTATCCCTCACAAGAAGCAATGTTTCAAACCACCCTACATTAGTATAGTGGCCCAAATGAATATGATGACTCCTTATTTGTGTGCTTAAAAATATGACGAAGCTATCTTGATTTCCCTGTTAACTAGGTCGAGGAGTATTTACCAAGGCCCCTTTCAGGAAAGACGACTTTATTCTTTATTATGGAGTACAGAGGAAAATTGATAGATTCTGATAAATCTCAACGCAGGAAGATGGATGGAAGAGGCACTGTCTTTTTGTTTGACTTCCGCCGGCAAGAAAAAACTTGGAGGTGAGGCAAAGATTGAGATGTTATCTTATTTTTGTTTTTATTTAAAAAAATAAACACATACTCATCCCATAAGTGTTTGGGGAAAAATCATTCTCTAAGCAAAAATGTATACCGTATTTTCGCACCCAAAAGACGCGCCGTGTCAAAGGGCGCAACACCTGTTGAGGCCGCTATTTCTGTCTTTGTAACATATACTGGACGCACCGCCTGACAAGACGATAGCACAGCTGCTGTTAGCATAGCATGAACTTGGCAGAGCTGCCCACACTGACACAGCCGATAGCAGCCTACTATGCCCCAATAACATGAGCAATCACCCCATTGTTGCAGCAGACGCCAAGTCTCTATTGACAATAGCTGACAATGGCTCAGGCCAATATTAGGTGCATTGGCAATAGCCTACAAAGCAACGTCAGGGGAGGGACTTGGCTGCTCACCACACTCCTTAGAGTCACGGTTTCAAAAAAAAATAAAAAACTCATCATACAAGCAAACAATGAAACATAGAAATAAGATTAACACAAACATGTATCTCTCATGCCATCAATATACCCAAAAAAATGAAAATAATACAAAAGCCACTCAGCCTTAGCTAATTCAAGCAATGCATTCTGGGAGCAGAGACCCACAATCCCATAGCTGTTTAGAGAGATTTGCATGGCTGTTTAAAGAGATGTGCTGTTATGCTTTGGACTTTTTGTCTGTTGTCTAAACCTGGGACGTTTCTTGCTTGCAATAACATAAATGATAAGACAGACTAAAACATTGTGGACAGCTGCCCTTTGTCCAGCTTTTTCCAACACCATCACCCAAACATTATAGTCAGATGGTGTATTTGTCACGGTCGATTGTAAGCATGGACAACTCACTCTTTGCCCAGCAGGGTGTGCTAACATGCACTTCCAACAGCTCGTTGATGACAAGGGCTGATGGACGTGAGTGGTACTTTGTCCATTTAATGGACGCATCGACTGACAGGGCGCTTTGTTTGCTTATGACTGCGAAAATACGGTAATTACTTTTATTCATGCGTTGAATCTGTACAAATGAAAATATAGACCATGAAGTCTCAAAGACAAGCTGTTAATAGGGTCTGATTCCAATAGAAATTTCTTGTATGATTTGATTTAGAAGATTTAAAAATTGTGGATTTCCTATTTTTATGTTTTGTGTACACAAGATTGTCTCAAAGATTAATTTCTGACATTGATTGAATAATTGTTTTTTTTTTTTTTAAATCTATTTTAAGTGTTGATGCCGCTCAAGAAGATGGCAGTCTGGGAAGACTGGTTAATGATGACCACATGCACCCCAACTGTAAAATGAAGAAGAAGACAACAGAGGACAGACCACACCTCTGTCTGTTTGCGCTCCGAGACATTGATGTTGGCGAAGAAATAACTTAAGACTATGGACCAGCTGGCCTTGGAGAACACAGGTTTGTAAGATGCATCTTTAAGTACAATAACAGAGCCCACTTGTGGTGTTCTGGTGATGTAGTTTCCAATTAGTTTGGCAATCTAATAAATGTATGTTGAGGTTTCTATGGAAGTTGAACATGCTGACTGACTGGGGGAGTTCTCCATTGTCCACTATCTGTAATTCAAATTTGTGGGTCTGAGTCAAAGTTTGGCTCTTCAGGAACAACGAACTGGTCAGGGAGTGACAGTATTACAAAGTTCTGCGTTACTCTTTTCTGGGCGGTGGCCCTGTTAGGCCATCATATGCCATATTGCAAATATCCCCATTGTGGGACTAATTAAGGACATCTTTATGTTGTGGTTTCCCTACCAGAACCAGCACCAACCCTGTATATTCATGATATAAAACACTGTTTCAATTTGATATTTAGCCTTTCTATACTGTAAAAATAGAAGACCCCAGGCTTTCCTGCGCCCCCTTGCCCAATTGGTGGTGTTCAGGAGACAACCTGGGACTGAAATATCAGTCACAACCAGTGTTGTTTTCGTCACTGATGACTATGACGAAAATACTTCGTTAACGCCCCTTTTTTAATGACGATGACAAGCTAAACGAGGTTCTTTTATGACGAAAACATGACGTGATGTACATGAATTTTTTTCGTTGACGAGACAAAATTGTTAGCATGTGGTTCATAAATTATTTTATGTTGCTTTTAGTGAAATAAAGCCACAACAGTTGCCCAACAAAATGTTTTGCTTCTCTGCTTATTTTGGAGCAGTGAGCATTGATTCCACTGTTGCCACTTTTTTCTGTTTGTAATGAAGAATCCTTTGTAGTCCATCCAAAAGTCTTTGTTATTGGGTGGAAACCTTGAATGCCTTGTTTTAACTCAAATGGACTTAAACCCATCCATCCATCCATCCGTTATCTGTACCGCTTCTCCTCACTAGGGTCGCGGGGGGTGTTGGAGCCGATCCCAGCTGTCTTCGGCAGTAGGCGAGGTACACCCTTGAATTGGTGTCCAGCCAATCGCAGGGCATACATAGACGAACAACCATCCACGCTCACACTCATGCCTAGGGGCAATTAGAGTGTCCAAGCAACTTGCCATGCATGTTTTAAGAATATGGGAGGAAACCGAATTACCCAGAGGAAACCCATGCAGGAAGGCCGGAGCCAGAATCGTACCTACGACCTCAATATTGTGAGGCCATCCTGCTAACCAGTTGGGCCACCGTGCCGCTTGGACTAAAACCTTTGTGAATAAATTGACGAAAACTAGGGTAAAACTTTTTTTGCGTTTCCGTCGATTAAAACTGGACTAAAACCCTTTTTTTAGTTTTCGTTGACTAAAACTGGACTAAAACTATAACGAATTGGGATGACTAAATGTGATGTAAACAAATCAGCACTTTGTCCAAATGACTTGGACAAAATCTAAAATGCCTGCCAAAAACAACACTGGTCACAACACGCGTCTACAGAAGATTAATTGGCATGGGCGAAATTAATTAGTTTTATTTCATTCATGAGCTTATGTTTTGTTTTGGGTGGCTAAGGCTTAAAATGTGTAAAAATCTAATCCAACCTCAAATATAATTAATTCAATAAATTTATGATGCTACTAAAACATCGAAGCAGCCTCCTCCAGGCTTTACAGACTCAGAAATGGAGGTATGCGTATCGTGTACTCATCCTGTCGTGTCTCGAGATGTTAAAATTGCAGTTAGATAGACGTGTGCTGATTAGACAAGACTTCTAATATATCTGGTGTCACAGGATATTTGTCAGTGAATGTGTATGTCTGGTTTGAGGCTCACTCAGCTTTTTCTTGTGTTGTGGGGTCCAGTTGAGTTGAATTGCGTGTCAGGTATGTTGGCCATCTGACACCCAACTGTCAGGTTTGTGTTTGTGGGGACCCCGTAGAGCCATTTTTATTGTTGACATAAATCATAGCTAATCATCTTTTCCTTCATTATCATATGAAATACAGTTAGGAGTTGTATGTGCCTTTACTATGTTATAATCTTAGAACCTACCAGCCACTACAGTTCTCTCATTGGGAGACTTAAGCTTTCGTCAGGTTGTCGACTGCTGCATTGCCCTCTTATTGGCTTTAAGTACACAACCTGTAACTGAATTATCTGTCAGAACAGAACCTATGTGTCTACAGCAGGTGATTTGGCATGTGGATTCTTCAGATTTTTAGAAAATAGGTAAAATTGTGATCAAAAGTTTAAAATGTCTAAAATTCTGGTATAGTTTGCAATAGTATATCTATTAAATCATTTCAAAACTTCTTAACAAGGATGGAGAACATTGGCTGTGACCGAATTGGTTGAGGTTTAGATTACCAGGACCATTGAGCAGCCTCCTCGGGATCTACAAATTTAGGAATGAAGATATGCATCCCATGTTACAATCCTGTTATGGCCCGAGGTTTTGAAGTTGCAGTTACATATTGGGCTGGGCGATATGGCTGATAAGTACATAGCGATATAAGTATTTCATATGGGTCCATCGATACACATTGAATTCTTTTTTTATATTATTTTATTTATTATCGTTTTTATTTTCCAATATTTTCACTGCCCTGTTAAAAAAACATTTAATGTAGTTTTCCTCCCGGGAGCTTTTTGTTACGGTCAATTAATTTTGTTATTACATTATTTTGTCATATCATTCATCAATATTTTAGTTTTTTTTTTTTTTTCAAATAGAATTAAGACCTTTTTCTGTGCAGATTCCTCTGGGGATTAAGTATTTAATGGGTTCTCAATTTTCTCTTGGACTCTGATGCAACCCAGTCTCCTCCCTTGGACAAAAAATATGGGCTGAATCTTCCTTGGAATAACGACACAGATTCTGACGAATCATTGTCAAATCCTGCCCCTGAACTTTGCGCCTCAGACCCAGACCATATTACTATCCCAAGGCTCAGGAGGACCAAAAGTATACAGGTAAACAACCCATATAGATTTCAGGGAATCTTACAAGCAAATTGCATATATTTTATTGGTCTCCTGCCTTCTATCCTTTATATTTCGTTGTTGTTTTTTAGATTAAAAAAACAGGCTGACTTTGGAATGGATAAGCATTATTACTCCAACTCAGATGACAGTGGAGATGAATATATTCCGGATACAAGTGAGGCCTCTGATTCAGACGGAAGTGAATCTTTGAAAATTGTGGACCCTCTCTTGAAGTCTAAGAATGCCTTCAGAGATTTTTCTCCCACACCACGAATCTCAAAAGCCACCTCAACGCAGGTTGTTAATCAAGGGCGTTCACCCGTTCGGAGGAGTAGCAGCACTGGTGTGATTCTTGAATTCTATGGCTCTTCAAATATTTGTGCAGTTTAACACAAATCATCCAAAATAGAATTCAAGCACATCTGTGACAGAAATTCAAATTCAGAAGTCAAAGAGAGAGAACAAAAAAAAAAATCTAATGCTGCGCTTCTTCTGAAGACATATACTGTAAACATTAAATGTATGTTAGGACAATCTTGAAAAAAGTATTAGAACACCCTTTACTTTTATTTCTTGTTAATTTTATTAACCAAAATATGTCCATTTTTATTACAGATTAATGAATACAAAATTAAAACTCTAATCAGCTACTTTTTAATCGTTATATTTGTATAAACAAATGTTATACATCTGTGTGTTAACTTATACAAGAAATGACGGAAAAGCAAGGGTGGTTTAGTATTTTTTTATCGTATATAGTCTGTATAATATCTTTAACCTATGCTGATGCTGTTTAATACTGATTTAAATAATAATAATAATGTCATAATCTGTTGGTTTTACATGAACAAAACCTTTCAAGCACTTTTTAAAATTCTAAATACTACCTCTTGTCAGTAAGTTGGTTCACAGCACTGCCTTGGAGTGAAAGTGTGTAGTGCTGAGACAGTCGGTATGTGCTGAGTCGTCTGACGTTTGTGTGACTGGTACCCAGGAAGGTAGCAAAACCAGGCAGTGTGTATGTCGTACCCAGGAAGGCAGAGAAACCAAGCAATATGTATGTGGTACCCACGAAGGCAGAGAAACTAAGCAGTGTGTATGTGGTACCCGGGAAGGTAGCAAAACCAGGGAGTGTGCATAGATACAGACCCCAAAAGTGATTAAAACCAAATAAAGTCCCCAGAAGATCATCTGTAGTCAGGTGAAGGACCCTGTACTTTGTTCAACTCATTTACTCCCTTAGACGTACAAAGACGTCTTTTAATGCAATGGCGCCCTCTACCAAAGACGTATAAGTACGTTTCCTGTCTTTTTTACGTCATAGTGTACATAAGGGTCTGATGCAACCTCTGACTGAGAATCAGCCTTGTCCGCATTGTGAATCATGTAAAAATCACCCAGCAGGGGGCAGAGGTGCAAAAGATCCGCCTTGAATCTGCGCCAGAGGTACAAATGGGGGGCGGGATCCTGGGGTAGACTTATAAGTGTGGAGAGCAGCGTGGGTAGCAGCAGCATCGGCAGCACTAGCAGCAGTCGCATTAGTAGCGTTAGCAATGAAATCCTCCAAGCAAATGACGATCGAGGAATGCGTTTTTGTAAAAAAAAGCTTCCTAAAAGCATCAAGGCGATGGAGACGCTTTGGTTGAGAGGATGACGCTTCGTCATCGTCACAACAAACAGGCGTCTAAAGAGGGTGCGCGTGCCTTGCGGCCTGCATCGCCTGCCTTCGGACAATAGCCAAAGCAGCTGAGAGTCCTCACCAGATCCCCCCGAACGAGGAGGTAAGCGCTCGCAAGTTACCATTGAACATGTGGTTTTACCCCTCATGCTTTTATTGTACATATCATGCATCTTGCGGGCAGAAAATGTCGCATAAATGTGCAGTTAGACGCGAGCGTATCTCCTCCCCGACGAGGAAACAACAATACTGAATGGTGTGGTAATCATGCATACTTTCTAAAATTCACAGATTGTGCATCCCGCGGCAAGAAAGTTCCTCCTCGTCTTGTTGGTGTAAAGAAAGGTAAATTATAATATGAAACTTCACACGCCAGCAATAAAATGCAGCAATAAATATATATTTCCAATTGTTTATATTTCTGTAATTTACAGGTTGTGCATCAGGAAGCAGTGGTTCCGGATGGCGTCACACTGGATGGCAACCGAGGAAAATCGACTTTACAGCAACCCCTGGACCACTGAATGCCGCTGCCCATTTGGAGTCTGAGGAGCCAGCTGATTTCCTGCAGCTGTTTCTCACGGATGAGCTTCTGCAGCACATCGCGGATGCCAGCAATCACTTCCCAGACAATTATTTTCACACAAACCCCAGTGGACAAACACAAGCTCGCCTATTTTCCACGGACCAGCAAAGCCAGACCACAACGAAAGTGTCGGGTCTGTTTGCGCAAAGGCAAACGGAGTGAAACAAGAATGTGGTGTGAACTATGTTGTGTGCCCTTGCATCAAGGCAACTGTTTTATTTTATATCACACAAAAAAAAAGTATGTATGACACTGATGTATTTCATTTTTGTACATAGTTCAACAGTTCAGTCGTTTAGTGTTATGTGCAAATAAATTTATTTTATCAAAAACATATTTTTTGTGCTTTTTTTTGTTATTTTATAGAAGGCATGCATTATTTAGATGTTAGAGGTGTCATAAAAGCCATAAATAATAGTGTCAAAGTTCAAATTATGGTCAAAATGCATCAGTTTACAAAAAGCTCATTTTCTCAGTTTTTTCCCCAGGGATTGGAGTTTTCATGAAATTTAGCTATTTTCAAATGCCGATTGTTCAAGAATGGAAAAAGATAGGAACAAACATTTTTTTTCTGTTGAAAGAAGAGAGTCTCATCTTTCTTCGGGTGTGCTCCATGTCTATATAGCATTAGAATACAATATTCTGTGGGCCTTGCAATATTAGTCAAAACCCAGGAAAACTCTGGGATTGAGTGGGTTGCTCCAGTGAAAATGGCTGGTATTTAATGAGTTAAGACTGGTTAGGACATCCGGCTCGCAGTCCCAAGGTGCAGGGTTCGATCCCGGGACCCAGCTTTCCTGTGTGGAGGTTGCATTTGTGAGTGAGTTTGAGCGCAGATGGTTGTTCGTCTTTGCGTGCCCTGCGATTGGCTGGCAACCACTTCAGGGTGTGCCCCGCCTACTGCCCGTTGACAGCTGGGTAGGCTCCAGCACGCTATCCTTGTGAGAATAAGCGGATTGGATATTACATGTATGTGTTTATGCCCTAGGCCAGGCGAGGGCAAACTACGGCCCGGGGGCCACATGCGGCCCGTTAAAAGTTTTAATCCGGGCCGCCGAACTTGAAAAAAATTTAATGAATAAACCTTGTTAATGTTTTATTTTCTAAACACTGTGGTTTTCTAAGACAAATATTATTGTTGGAATGCTTTTATTCACTTTCATATAAAATTAAATGTATTTTTTTTCTCAGATGAGGTGAGGTTTCCAAAACACTCCATCCATCTGCTCCTGGTCCGGCCCCTCTGTCATATTTTAGAACCCATTGTGGTCCTCCAATCAAAAAGTTTGCCCGCCCCTGCCCTAGGCTTTGTGTCTTTGCTTGGTTGACTGTGTAATGAGTGTATGAATGCATTTCTTTCTACCAGACACCTTGGACTTCCCATGGCAGATTAATAATCTATTTTATCTATCCATCAGGGTCACGAATGTCATTTGATGAGTAGAGAATTTAGAGTCTCCAATTAACCTAATATACATGGATTTGCGCATGGAAACCTGAGAAAAAGCCCTTAGTCCTACTTTTCCATCTGAACCACTTTATCCTCACGAGGGTCACAGCCGTGACATCCCAGCTGACTTCAGAAAGTAAGTGGGCGACGACTCATGATCTCTTGGTTGAATAATATTGTTAGGGGCTCAAAATGGCCCTCTACAATAAAATGGCAGAAGAATATTACATACTCTCTGGCAGAAGAATATTGCGTTTTTTTGTTTTGTCCAATTAACTTAAATAAAACTTGGGAAAATGTAATGATTACATGTAAACCAGCTGGTCTTCCCCATACCAAGCCCTGGCTAAAACTGACTGAAAAATGCATGATGTGTGCCTTTTAAACTCCTCGGCCCATCCACTATGCCAGGGATGGGCAAACTTTTTGATTGGGAGGGGGGGGGGGGCACAATGAGTCCTAAAATACATTTAATTTTAAACGAAAGTGAACAAAAGCATTACAACAATATATATGTCTTTGAAAAACCACAGTATTTAGAAAATAAACCATTAACAAGGCTTATTCATTTAATTTTTTTCAAGTTTGGGGGGCTGGATTGAAACGTTTAACGGGCCACAAGTGGCCCCCGGGCCGTAGTTTGCCCAAGTGCCCTAAGCCAATTGATTCTAAAAAATAACAGTTTTCTTCATCAAAACAACATTTTATGATCAACATAAATGTTAGTGAGTACATAAAGGTATACTCATTCGATCTATCATAACCCCATGCACTTAGACTGTACAAAAAAAAGAAAATTTTTATTTTAAAACCTAGTATTTCGCCATGACGTCACACGCTAGCGTCAAGTGCTTGGCGCTAAAAACCCGGAAGTAACAGCGGCGCTCGGTTTGAAAGTGGAGAGTTGTGCATGGTAGGCGAGTTCGGGAGAAATGTTTGTTGAACACGAGGACTGTGGCGTAGAAGATGGTTTAACAGCGATCTAGTGCGCACCCAACCGTGATGGCTGACCAACGAAATAAATGTGGACCGACGGAGTGGACTGACAGGACGTGGAAAACAGGTGTGTGGCATGTGTGCGTGTGCACGAATGTGGTAGCGCGTTCACTATGGTGGCAGCGATCGCAAAGCAGCAGCACCACTCCTTGACAAAAGTATTGTACTTTCTCTGATGTTTTGGGTTTGCTCTGCTTTGGGGTTTGTAGTTCTGGCCACGCAAAAGTAACAAAGCAAGTTCTTGGATGTCTGCTTTTTTCTTGAACTGTTAATTGGTTAACATCGTGGCTCTTATTTTTATCTAATGTATGGAGTTTGGTGGCTATCTATATGCACAACTATATTAGTTGCACTTGAAATTGCATACAGAAAATTAGTATAAATAGGTTACGCTATAAAGTATAACAATATTAACAATCGTTATTGTTGTTACTGTTTATTTATTTTATTTTGCAATAACTGTGCTCCAAGCTTAGCTGTTGTGCCAGCTGCCAAGTAAAAATATGTAATCTCACTCAATAATAGGAATAAATACTTAACTAACATCTCAATTTTTCGGGTTGGGCTGTGGGGGAGGGGAGGGTGGCTGCCTGACATAAAGCAGACTGTCCTGCACATGCGCAGACCAGCCGAGTGTGTGAAGTGTGCGTAAGTGCAGTACCGGGACCGACCACTAGACAGCGATCCTGAGTAATTTTTCCGCACACACATTTCTAGCACACTCGTCTTGTTTTTGTGACCTTCCTGGGAAGCCCTGAAACTTTGACAGGACCTCCCCCTGAGCTTCTTATCACTGAATTCAATGCTCTTTTTTGTGGGGCCCAGATTTTTGGTCCCCACAAAAATTTTGGTCCCCTACAGTGGGTGTGCTGTCCGATGTTGGTCCCCAACATGTAGCTTATACAAACACACACACACACCCCTACTTGTTTTTGTGACATTGTTGGGCCACCTGAGCAAAACTCACATTGTGGGAACCACCCTTTCTAGTGGTTGTACAGCTCTGAAAAAAATCAGGCAGTGTCCAGGAATTTAGTTAAACACAAAAAACACTTCAAATTACCAATTAATGACCTGGAGGTCAAATGAGTGACTCAAGTGCATGTAATTCAGTCACTGTAGCCCAAAGATTCTCTGGGCCAGTGGATGAACCATTATTCGTCTTGGACAGCATTGAAGCAGGCCGTAGCCTGGTTTCTAAAGCTGAAAGACTTACTGACAGAGTAAAGGAAAATAGAAAGGAGTTAATCACATTAGGTGAAGAAGGCAAGATGAATTTATTCAAGAGAACTGTCAAAGGAAAGTATTTGACCTGCAACGACTTGGATAAAGCAGAAAGAGAACTTGTGAAATACTGTCAAAGGCGAAGTTTCAAAAAAGATTTAGCCATATTTGAAAAACAAAAAAGGGTGAAGAAAAGTAGCCCACTTTACAAGTTCAATATAGTACTTCAAGATGGTGTCATGAGGGTTGGTGGACAGTTGAGCCACGCAGCCATGCCTGAAACAGCAAAACAGCAAGCCATCTTGCCAAGGATTCACATAACACAAAGCTAGTCCTGAGATACATTCATGAGATTACAGCTCACGCTGGAAGGAACCACATGATGGCTAATCTGCATCAACAGTTTTGGATACCTCGAGCTGCTAGAGTCATCAGAAGAGTGCTACCTGACGATCCGCCTTTCAAGAGAATTGGCGTTGATTATTTTGGTCCATTCTAAGTAAGTAGGGTTAGAGGACAAGTAAAGAGATACGGCGTGATTTTTACATGTCTCGCTGTACGAGCCGTACATCTGGAAATTGCATCTTCACGTGACACAGATGCTTGTCTCAACGCAATCCGAAGATTTCTTGTCAGAAGAGGACAAGTGAGAGAGATGTATTCTGATAACGGAACCAACTTTAGATCAGCTGACAGTGAAATGAAGAAATCAATCAAAGAATGGAACACTAAGTAAATCGAGAAACACTTGCTGCAAAAAGGTATTCAGTGGCATAGCAATCCCCCAGCAGGTTCCCACCACGGAGGAAGCTGTGAGCGACTTATTTGGTCTGTGAGAAAAATCCTGAATGTCACTGTAAAAGAACAAATTTCGGGTGAAGAAAGTCAATATACCTTGCTTGGTGAGGCTGAAGCAGTTATAAACAGCAGGCCTATCACAAGGACATCTTCCGACCTCAACGACTTGGAAGCACTCACACCCAACACTCTGTTGTGGCTGAAGGTCAAACCTGAGTTACCTCCTGGAGTCTTCTGTAAAGACGACCAATACGCCCCAATACGTACCTCTGGGAATGAGCTGGTCAGCTCTTTAAAGAGTATTATGTAAGTTGAAATACATTAATCCATTTTTCTTTTTTGGACCATCTTTAACTGTGTAGTGTGTAATGTCTAAAATACAAAATGATCTGATTTTAGGGTGCAGTTGACGACTGTGGCACAGGTCCTCGCTCTACAAGTGCTAATAGTCTTCGGCAAAGAGAAAAATCTGCCATAAGGTACAGAAAACATTGGCATCAGAGTAAATGGATGCATGTTTTTGCAATGTGCGAGGAAACTGGCGAACTCAGAGAAAACTACGCAGGCTTGGGAGAACATGCAAACTCTACACAGGAAGGCCGGAGCCGGAATCGATCCCACAACCTCTGCATTGTGAGACCATCGTGCTCACAAGTCGCCCACCGTGGCGGCCGTCCATTATGAATGCCATCCCACCATCCATTATCTGTACGGCTTCTCCTCACAAGGGTTGCGGGGGGTGCTGGAGCCTATCCCAGCTATCTTGGGGCAGTAGGTGGGGTACACCCTAAACTGGTTGCCAGCCAATCGCAGGTCACACAAAGACAAACAACCATCCGCGCTCACACTCACACCAATTTAGGGTGTCCAAACAACCTGCCATGCATGTGTTTGGAATGTGGGAGGAAACCGGAGAACCCACGCAGGCGTGTGGGAAACATGCAAACTCCAAACAGGAAAGCCGGAATCAATCCCGCGACCTCTGCATTGTGAGACCATCGTGCTAACAAGTCGCCCACCATGCATCCCTGCTAAATAAATGATTAATTTTTACATTTTAGTATTTGTAAGCGATCTTGTGTTCATGACAGCATTTTCAACAGTGTGGGTGTTTGTATGAAAGCATTTCACTCGTGTATGGGCATGAGCATGTTTCAGTTGTATTTATGAATAACAATAATTTCACAATTGTGCCTGAGCGCCTTTCACTGGTGTGTATGAGAATGTTTCACCTATGTGTATGAGCGCATTTGACGAGTGTATGAGCAACAACTATTTCACTCGTATGTATGATAGCGTTTCATAAGTATGCATGAGCAACAACAATTTCACTGGTGTGTAAGAGTGCATTTCAGAAGTGTGAAGCGATTCCTGACTTTTGTCCCCAACGGCACCTCATACTCCCCATCTCCCGCTCACTTCTCCTGACCCCATGAGCCATCCCCGTTGCTACTACATGGAGATTTGATGTGTTTTTTTGTTTTTTTTTGTTATTAGCTTCTTCAACATCTCTTCTGATTCTCATCTCTTCTCTGGCGCTCGTCTCCGCCTGTCTGATTTGAAGTCGACCTCAGAATTTGCACTATTTTGACATGACTTCTGTGGTAATCACTACTGACATATTGTGTCATTTGCTCAATAATACATTAAAATTATAATAAATAATAAAAATGGGTCCGGTGCCGAGCTCTGGCTTCATATCTTTAAAAGTGGTCTTCTCAAATCTGTTACTAATGGCCTCTAAATCGGTTGTGGTAGAGAAGGGGCAAATTAGACCTTATGGCATCTTAATTTGGTCAAGTCTTGTACCCATTTTCAAGGCCAGCGACTATTGCTTTAGCTATATACAAGAAAAGGATTACTCTGAATATACACAACAACAAATCCCAGATGTCCATCCCAAATGTTGTTTCAAAATAATCCAGTTCAGATGATAAACAAATGTATTGGTATGTTGAGGTCATTATTTCAAATCAAAATATACACTTCTTTTTCAGACAATGGGGAGGATCGAAGAAGTGGAAAAGTTGCAGGAGTAACTTCAAAACAATGCAAAGAGACAGAATCTGGAAGAATGTCAAGTTTGTCCATGTTTATATTTCTGGAATTTAGTGGGCGTGCATCTCGAAATGTTTGGGGATGGTTCGGGCTGCCAGACAAGACTTTCACTGCGAGCGCTGGACCACTGGATGCTGCGGCAAACAGCGGACTTCTTGCAGCTATTTATTACCAACAAGCTACTCCTGCACATCAATGATGCGGATGGCACAGACTGCTTTGCAGACAATTATTTTGAGGCAAAACCAAGAGGTCTGTAAGCACTCTGAAAACAAAGTAAAATATTTGACACCCACGGCAAAGAAAGCCATGCTACAGCATAGGGCTGGGCGATAAACCGAAAATTTACCGTTACCGAAATTTATTACAATGACCGAAATCATTTTGCCCATGTCGGTAAATTCGATGAATAAAAAAAGAAAAGCCTTTTGTCTGCGGCAATGTTCATGCCCCTTTAAGACCGCTACAGCGCCTCTAGTCATGTGACTCCACCCGTCTGTCGCTCTCGTTGCTGGCGATTCAAATCCAGAAGCTTTCTCACCACCCACAACACAACCATGCTGTGCTGAAAGTTCAAAGTGAGAAGCAAGGTTCGACAAGTGACAACAGCCCATGAACGGAGGCGACACCATACGAGAGAACGTCTCAGAGGTGGACGCGATAGCCTAGCACTAGCTAAAGATAAAGCTCGTCTAGTTACGTGGCGCGCACAGGATTTAAACGCTTCATGAAAGCCGTATTTCCCGATATGGACTACATCGGGCCGGGAGCTTAGACATGTCAAGCATTTTGCATCTACATCCGACTTGTGGTCGGGTCGCAACATGGATCCCTGATTGAGCCTAACTGTGCATTCCATAGATGACAAGTGGCGACTGCGCAGCAGAGTACTCGAGACGGCACATTTTCCCCGATAATACCCACTTGTTTATTTGGCTTGCATTGACATTTTCTTTCATTTTATTTCGCGTTTTTTTATTTGCCATTATTTACATCATGAGAGCATCTTGGCGCAATCTATTTGCAGAAAAAGATTTCGCAAGAGGTACCCTTTTTCTTTGTGACATTGTTCAAGTCATGCAAAGCAAGCTCAGGGTTCGCGGTTAACCGCTTCCCGATTGCCCGGGGCAAGTGAAATTTGGCCACGGGCAAGGTAAAATTATGGGCAACTTGCCCGACCGGGCAAGCATTTTTTAAAGCAGCCAAATATCTTTAATTTTGACGAAAACGGTGGTGTGATCTGTTTGTGTGCACTGTATGGTGATGGTTTAACCCAGACAACCCCTTATGTTTTGGTATGGTCCATTGGCCTTATCGGGGGTAATGGGCGGGCGCTACGGGGATCAGTTAGTTCAGTGAATGTCGAGTTAAAGTGGACGTCAATAAATCCCGCAGTATTGGAACTCGCTGTCGTAGCATCCTCATTTGAAGTTTGAAAAACACAACAAAAACCTACGATATTTTGGCCGAAAATTGACAGCCGGAAGTTTTCTTACCTTCTGCGCATGTTTACGAGTGGCGACGAGTTCGTTCAAATCCGAACATTTCGGATTCCTCTGACATGACTAAAATAGCTCGAATATTTTTAAGTTGACAATTCAGTTGTGAGTAAGGAAGGGAGTAATATTTGATTATTGGCTGTTAATTCATTAGCTCCATGATGTGACCTGACATAGTGTCAGTGACTGTGTTCTGTTTATGCTATGAAACTTATGGAGGCAGCACCACAGGCACTGGTCTTAAAGGAATACACAAATTTGCCACACTCATAATTTACTCATGTGATTCCTCAATTAATACGCTCTCCTGGACTTAAAATTGATCATCTGGATTGCTGTAATATCATTTTCCCAATTTAACATGCAGATTTGTTAATTATTAAAACTACAATTAACATTTTCAATAACTGCACAGGATGATACATTTGCTCTTGTGAGTAGGGTTTCATGGTTGATGATGAAAACAAGATTAATTTATGCTTATCAGATTATATGTTTATTTACATTTGTGGCGCACATTTTACAACCATAAACATTTTATTCTTAGAGAAAAAAAATTGTCACTTGCCCAAGTCGGGCAAGTAATTTGGCCACTCGGGCAAGGCAAATTTTAGTGGCACTTGCCCTATGGGCAAGCAGTTTTTAAAGTTAACCGCGAACCCTGCAAGCTATTTGGAATGTTCATACAAATGATTTTTGTACTTTTATTTTTCATTGAAAGTAAAGTGTACCAGTTGGTCAATAAAAAAAACAGTCAATATGCAATTCCTGCATTTATTTTGATTTTAGTCCACGTGGGAATTTATTGTGCATTTATCGTTATCGAGGTAAAATTGCTCGATTTCTCGCGATATTGATTTGAGGTCATATCGCCCAGCCCTTCTACAGCATGTATACAGTGTGAGACGTGTTGTGTTCACTTGCTCCAAGGCAATTGTTTTTAAGTGTATACCACATACCCAACGAATTGTGTAATTTGTATGGCGGGGTGTACACATGCGTTGCAAAAACACATGCACACACTGTCACTCACGCACTTCCGTATATAGTTTATTTCAGCACCTTTTGTCATGCTGTTTTTATTTTATAGAAGGAAAGCATTATTTTGATGTCTGAGCTGTCACGAAAGAAAAAATAGAACTGTTGAAGTCAAGTCAAGCTTGTGCTTGAAATGTTTGTTCTTAGTTTCTCAGTTTTTCGTGAGCAATGGGAATTCAGTTATATTCAAACGCTGTCAGGTAAAGGCTCCATATTTTTATAGCATTATAGCACACTATTCTGTGGGCGCTAGAATTGAAGGGTTTGCGTTAGTAAAAATAGGTGGGATTAAATGAGCTGAAGTGTATCTCTTGAGTGCTCCTTAAATATTTGCCTGTGTTGGTATATTTTATTTTGGTCGTGTCATGTTTATTCTTACGCTGAAAGAGACATGAGGTGTTCGAAAAAAATAAATGATTTTTTTTTTCCCGGTCAAAACTACCAATGGTGTCTGTTTTTTTTCCCTCCGTGAAATGTACGAGTTATCACTTTGACGCACATGATGTCACGTGGCTGGAGGACTGGAAACTTGCACGAACAACATTTACGTTGAAATGTAACAATGACACATATATCGACATCTAACAAACATGCATGGGCATCTAACATTGACACTTACATTGACGTCTATAACATAAACCATTACAATCACATCTAACAAACACGGACATCTAACAGACACATCGACATCCATCATAAACATTTACATAGACATCGACATCTAACCAACCTCTACATAGACATCTTACACACATCGACATCTAACAAACATTTACATAGACATCTAACATAAACACATCTAATATAGACACATAGATTGACATCTAACATTGACACATTGAGATCTAACATAGACATACATTGACATCTAACATAAGACTGTTACATCGACAACTAACATCGACACAAGGCTTTGTCAAATGACACGTCATGACGACATATACAGAGACACAAGGCACAACAGCATATTTTTGGTACAAATTGAACCCGATATGTTAGCTACCTCGTTCGACTTAAAGGGTTAGCGAACTTGTTATGGTGGTTGAGGCGTGGTGGCTACCCAGCTCGTGTAGTGTATATTAAACTTAAGTTAATAATTTATGACCAGTAAACACGGATGTTGTAACGCAAAACAATGTTCAAATGTTAGTTTTTTTTCAACACATTTCATGAGAAAAAGCTCTACTTGTCTGTGAGAAATGTATGTTGTAGACCCATTATATAACACAATATTACACAATTTTACATTGGAATTTCATTTAATAAAACATTGACAATTATCTTTACAAACACTGTGTATGATTCATCTTTTCATTTGTTGTTCAATGAGCAAAACAGTGGCGATCAAAACAGTGCAAATTAAATGACATTTTATAGGTATCTGGTTGCAATACAGTGAACCCTCGCTACTTCGCGGTTCACCTTTCGCGGGTTCAGTGCTTCGCGGGTCTAAAAAATATTCGGGGGCATTGTAGTTTCGCCGAGCGGCACGACGGGGCGCTGGAGTGGTTAGACGGCCGGCGTCCGCCGAAGAAGAACGTGGGCGAAGAGGAGAGTGGACAAAGAAGAGCACGTTCCCCCGGGCACGATTTGGGGCGACGTTTCGCGCGGTTCGGACCGTACCAGAGCTCCGGCCAGCGTGCGTGGCAGTTAAGCCGAAGAGGAACAACTTCCGCCCGGGCACTAGCGGGGCGACATTTCGCTCCGTTCGGGACCGTGCGAGAGCTCCGGAGGAGACCGGCCGGCGTGCGTGGTTGTTAAGCCGAAGAGGAACACCTTCCGCCCGGGCATGAGCGGAGCGCGAGGCTGTCAGTTATGAATGAATAAATGAATAAATAAATGAAGAATGCCAGGGCACACCGGACGGCGTACCAGCAGGTAAAAGTCGAAGTAATTAAATAAATACAAAAAGAAGTAATTGAATAAATACAAAAATAATGGCTGGGGAATAAAAAAATGTTTTAATAATTTTTTTTTTTTGTTATAACATGCATTTCACCCTCTCTCTCTCTACCCGTATATATATATATATATATATATATATATTATTATTTTATTTATTTATTTTTTTAAGCATTTTTGAAGGTGCGCCGCTACTTCGCACTTTTTTTTTAAAGCATTTTTGAAGGTGCGCCGCTACTTCGCACTTTTTTTTTTTTAAGCATTTTTGAAGGTGCGCCGCTACTTCGCGGATTTTCAGTTTTCGCGGGTGGTCTCGGTCCCCATTAACCGCGATAACCGAGGGTTCACTGTAGTAAGTTACATTCTAATTTACATTGACAGGTAATGGAAATGACTACTGGTAACCTCAATTGAACTGTATTTCAGTCAGAATGCCTCAAACATCATAAAAAAATAAAACGTTGAGTATTATTTCTCCTTCAAAATGTCAGAAGAAATACTCTATAATGGCCTGACGACATTAACATAGCTTATAGTATATAGCAGGGGTGGGAAAACTTTTTTATTGGCGGGCCACAATGGGTTCTAAAATTTGACAGAGGGGCTGGACCAGGAGCAGATGGATGGAGTGTTTTGGTAACCTCATCTCATCTGAGAAAAAAAATACATTTAATTTTAAATGAAAGTGAACAAAAGCTTGTCTTTGAAAAACCACACTATTTTGAAAATAAAACATTAACAAGGTTTTTTTTTTTTTTTTTCAAATTCGGCGGGCCGGATTAAAACGTTTAACGGGCCGCATGTGGCCCCCGGGCCGTAGTTTTCTCACGCCGGTATATAGCATAGCGGCATAGGTTCCCTCGTCAACATCAAGTGAGTTACCCTCTTACCAAGACCAAAATACGGGGCTCTCCATCTCCCGGTCACTTCTCCAGACCCCAACAGTCACCCTCGTTGCGAGAACTTGGAGATTCGATGTTTATTTTTTTTCCGCTTCTTCAACTTCGTGTCTGATTCTTTTCTCTTCTCTGGCTCCAGGATTCCGCTGTCAATCAGATGACGATTGAGGCGGGACTTCCGGTTCAAAGTCACCCTCAGAGTTTGCAACCATTTGAGATGGCTTCTGTGGTAATAACAACTGTCATAGGTGCAATTTGCTCTATAAAGCATTAAAAAAAAATAATAATAATAAATTACAAAAAATAGTCAAGTACAGCACTCGTCTCATAAACTAGGTAAGAATTTAGCGTTACTAACGTTGCTACACTATAAAGAGTGTTTTACTGACTAGCTAAACCCAGTTTGCTTAAACTGATCGTACACTGGACGAAATCTTACCGTTGTCTTTTTACAAATGGATTATGAAATTGTTGCAGAAATTGTTTTGCTGTGACGGAGGGCAAGTTTTATAAGGTTCGTTCATCGGGAAGGTTTTATATTAGACGAGGATGGTCTTGTTCTTCGGATTTTTTTTTTATTTATAAAAGGCCGAGCATTTGTATTTGCGCTCAGACTGTGTTGCACAGTGCACACGAACCAAAAGCTCTAAAGAAAACACAATACCCGATCCAAACGGAGGGACGTGTTATCTTTATCTTCCACACCGCCTATCTTGTACTGGCTTGCGGGGAGGTGCTGCCGCCTATCCCGTCTGACTTTGGGCGAAATGCGGGAGGGACGACCTGAACAGAGAAATACAAAAAGAAGCAGTACAGCGTCAGTGTAACTCCTTACGGGATAATATCCTCGTCGCATAAACAAGGTAAGAATTTCACGGTATGCATTTTGGTGAACCATAAAGCGTGCTTTACTGACTGGAGCGACGTCGAGTTAGCCTAAATGTATCGTGCATTGGACTAAATCTAGCAAGTTAGAATTATACGATTTGTTCTTCGGGAAGGTTTTATATTAGAGGAGGAATTAAGATCTTGCCCTTCGGACATTTTTTGTGATAAAAGGCCGAGCATTTGCATTTGCGCACAGTATTAGTCCACGAAACAAGAAATACCCATGTACAAATAACTTGCAATTATAATAGTTGGAGCTGTAACAAAGTGTTTTTCATACGGTGTTGTATAAATTAGCAGGAAATTAGAACACAAATTAAAACACGTACAGTAGATACAAGAAGAACAACGACAGTCACATGTTGAGTCGAAAGCTAAAGAATAAAAATGTGTCTTCAAAACGTTTTAAAAGTGGACAGAGAGGGGGCTTGCCTAACATTCAATGGAGAGTCAGGGAATGGACTCCGAGTGCAAGTTTCAGGCCATCTATCTCAAGAAAGAGCTTCTGATGCACCTCAAACGGGTACTGCAAATTTAGTAAGTTCAGCGCATAGTTAATTCCCATGAGCAGGAGACTGGCAACATTTCCACAACCTCATTTTCTTAAGCAACAATGGAAACAGAGGCATGGGATGTGTCTTCTTGTCCCTCACTTGCTTGGAAGACATAGAGTACGTGTGTCAAACTCAAGGCCCGGGGCCAGATCTGGCCCACAACCTAATTTTATGTTGCCCGCAAAGGGCAAATCATCTGCATCAACTTCCTGTTTCTAGCATATTTTCTTCACAACAACACTGAGATATGAGATATTGCCAATTATTTGTTACCAATCCTCCCCTTTTAAAATAAATTGAAAAATTGTTGAACAATTACTTACTAGCTTCTGATTTCAAAACTGGCTTTCCAATCAATTTATATGGGTTCACAGTCCCTCTGAGGGAAACCACAACTACGATGTGGCCCGTCCATAAAAATGAGTTTGACACCCCTGACATAGACCTTCAGTACTTGCTTGGCCTGGTCCTCTTTTACTTGTTCTCTGCTGACTTCCTGAAAGAGCATATACATCCATGGTTAGGTGCATAATGTCCCAAATTTGTGTTTGCTTTTTATAGTTCTGAATATCGCTGTCTTCAGGCAGTATCCAAGAAGCTCCAGAATCTTCACCTTGCAGGAGACTTCCAATGGCACGTTTTTGCAATCATTAACACTGCATCATCCAAAGAGAGCAAACCATTTTCAACATTTGAGATTGGTCAGTAATATTTACAAGTAACACCCACTCGTGTGGATTGACCAATAGATTAGATCTAGAAAAACATGAAATTACTCAAATTATGACAACATGTTTCAGCCGGACACCAGTGATATGTGACAGTATTTGCAATCTGCATTACATGTTTATAACAGCATATATGAGAATCAAAAAATAAATAAAAAGGGCAATGAAAACGGAAATTAAAATAGAAACCTCAACCTCAAGGATAGGATTTTTGTAGAAATCTCAAAATCGAAACTTTGGACCTTCTGATTTATTTTGTCAATTACCCGAAAGTAACCTTTGCCAAATGCCAACCCTTTAGCCAGAGCAGGTCACATACTGGCAGCAATTAATTTATTTGAATATTGTGACAAATAAAAATGTTTGCTGCACAGTCTATGAGTTAATTGCAGCTTTAAAAACGTAATACTGTTGTAATTTACCTGGTAGTCCGTGATAAGTTCCTCTGCAGACTGTCCGAGGAATTTCATCAAGGAATGGATTATGCCCTCCCTTCCAGCTTCAACGTTTTGCTATTTAAAAAGACACAAGATGATTAAGTGTCTTAAATAAATAAAAGCTCACATATGCATTGCTTACATCCCAAAAAGTGCATCTCAACTTTAAATAAAAAAAATAGCAAGATATCCATAAGCTCTAACAGATCTTTTATTGTTTTATTCTGTTAATGCTTATGATGGACTTATCCAAAATAGTTTGATGCAAATTCTATTTGCAGTAATAAAACACAACCCTCTTACATGACTGAGTGAACTGAGCATAGGTCTTATTTCAGTGCCAGTAACTCGGCCTTTTTTTCCAAGTATCTCCTTCAATTCCAGGGTGTAAAGTTCCATCTTGGTTAGCCAGGTTCTCTCAAATTGAACATATGTAATTTGTTTGAACTCTTTCTTAATCTGAAACATTTTTCCCTCAATTAGAACATTTTCAAAATTAAGAAATCTAAATCACGATTTAAATTTTGATTAATCGTCCAGCACTAGAAGATACAGCAGCAGGTATTACTCCTCCTCTAAAATAATAAAGGCAGTACAATCATCACTTAATTTGACACAGAGTTTGGATTAATTGCTGGACTATGGTCTGATATTTGTCCCACTTGAAACTAAATCTGAATATTGGTTATTTGAATGTGAATATCTTAACTTTGATATTTGAATTGAAACCTGAATGTTTTGAATTGAACACTGAATTATTGAATTGAAAAACTGAATTCGAATTACATAAATTGTATATTTTTAATTTGATTCTGAATTTTTCGATCATAATGTTTTTGTTAAGAACTATATCCCAATAAACTTGAATGTAGGACTTTAAAATGCGTTTTTAATTCCTCAAAAAAAAGGTCTCCTCACCAAAAATTCAATACTGCATATGCTCAAATTCAGTTTACTAAGTAAAAATTCAAGACTCAGTGACAGACATACGGGAGCTTTAGGGTGCCTCAAGGATGTGCAATGGATTCCAATCACCTTCCACCTATCACATCAACCCCCCATCCTTCAGCAGATCCACTGGCTTCCAGTCAATCAACAAATCATTTTCAAAATTCTTCTATATATTTTCAAATCTATGGCTGGCGACCAGTTCAGGGTGTAGTGCGCCTTTCGCCCGTAGTCAGCTGGGATAGGCTCCAGCACCCTCCCGTGACCCTGTACCGGATAAGCGGTGTGGATAATGACATGACACATGACTTTCAAATCTCTTCACAACCTCGCCCCTCCCTACCTTTCAGACATCATCCATATTCCCACTCCATCCCGCGCTCTCCGGTCTTCATCCTCCTCACTCCACCCCTTGCCTGCCACCATGGGGGACAGAGCCTTCAGCGATTCGGTTCTCCAGCTCTGGAACTCTCTCCACCTGACCTCTGTAATTGCACCACCCTCCCTGTGTTTAAAACTAAACTCAAAACCAATCTGTTCCGCCTTAATTACTCTCTCCAATTCCAGATATGTCCCTCATCCACTTTATTGTATTTTATCCTGCTTGATTTACGTGTTGGTGTTTCTACCCGTATTTGTGTTTTTACTTTCGTATTTTACTCTGTACAGCGGCCTTGAGTGTCCTGAAAGATGCTTCCAAAAAAAAAAAAAATATATATATATATATATATATATAAACACACACACACACACACACACACACACACACACACATATATATGTTGTTTGTTTTTTTTTCATGGTGGAAAAAAATTTAATCTAAATAACTCTAATGAATTTGTCTTTTATCATGGTGGTCTGTAGGATGAATTGGATCAAGAGCCTGCCAAGTGCACCATGGTGGTGTTTGTTGTCCGGGAGGAAGAGGATCTTCAGCCACCACATTACATCGGGGCAGTTATTGTAGGTGTGAAGGTTCTTTGTCAGTTGCCATCTCTTGCACATAGATGTGTGATGCTGTTTGGCCTCATCTCTCCACTAAACCTGTCTTACCTAAGTAAGTTAAAACACGCTTTTGATGCACCACAAAAAAATACTCATGGAGATAGAACCAAACAAATTGACACGAATAGTGTGCGGTTTGAGTGTCAAACTAAATATTTGATAGCCCAAAAAAAAAACATTTCAGAATGTCCTTTTTAACCGTTTGTAGGTTGTATTCAGAGAAAAAAACTACAGCATTTTTCTAAAACAAAATTACATCAATTTAATGTCTTTATTCCAAAGTAACAAATATATATATATATATATATATATATATATATATATATATATATATGTGTATATATATGTGTATATATATATATATACACAGACCAGTTGTCCTTTCATTTTACCATGAAGAGTCCTGAGACCTCTATGGCCCTGGTTAGACGACCACCCACCGCTGTGTTGTTGGGAATAAATGTGCAACATTGTTCACCGAACATAGCACAAACACCACCTCTCTCATCCAACAATACATCAACAGTCATCCTGTTTCGGAATGCCATTAGAGATTGGTTGATAGCCGTTCATGCACAGTTTCAAACCCACTTTGCGTCCAATTACCTAATTTTTGCACGTTGTGATGATGCAGTTGACCTGTCTGCGTTCTTTGTTCTTCGTTCGAGGACTCAAATCCTGTTACTTGATCTGTTAATTTACACTTACTTACTTACTTACACTAAGGAGAACACCGATGGCTTCCATGTATGTTGAATCATTTTTTTTTTTTTTTTTGCCGTGATACTCTGCTTTCTCTTTTTTAACGTCACCGATGTCCTGTCATGACATTGGACAGTTCACACAGTTTATTAACAAACAATATAAAACATACCATTTACGATCAATCAATTACATTTTGTGAAATGGCACTCTCCAGAAACTACCAATAATCTATAAGCAGGGCCTAGTTATGAAAAACACATACAGATATGCACTAAGTCTCAAAACCTTTTACATTTTTGGGTGATTTATCAAATGATCTATCATATCCACACCACCACCAGATTTCCCCTCTTGATAGTGATTGAAGTTTATTTCAACCACTATCAAAACCAGACACAGTGGTGGTGAAAAGATTCCTAACCGCTTAGCTCTGTCAGCAACATTAATGCTATTTAAATTTTCAAGAGCAACTATCATAGAAAACATGTTCATCTACATCAACTCTAGTCACAGGATACACGCTGACCCAATCCATACATGTATTATCAAGATAAGCATTAATATAATATCAATAATACAATTTCATTTGCTTATTTTGGATATCTCGTTGTCCAATTGCTATCTTTTCACGAAAGTACAGACTTTCTCCTGTAACTTTGTTCTGTGGACCAATAGTTGCCCACTTGAGTATTACTCATGGTTCCAACTCAAATCTATCAACATGTCGTCCAAGCTCCACAAATATGTCCCATCACTTTTTTTTTTTCAATTATCTGCTTGGTGTTTGCAAATCCATTTTGATTAGTAATTGGGATTCTTACTGTTGGTATTGTACTATAGTCACATCATAGTTTGTTTATGTAACTCTGGGTTGTTCCCACATATAACACAACAACAAAAATATCAGAATAAAATTGTATACATCCAACATAGAACAGCTGCTTTTAACCACTTCAGGGTCATTTTGTCTGAAATATCCCCTCTACTTAGTCTGGTGTCTTATGAAATAAGACCACCCTATCATCAGACTTCCGCTCATCTCCTTTGTAGGAGATTTCAACCAAAATGACCTTTTTACATGTGTCAAATGAACCAATGTTGACTCTTCTACTATATTTACAGCTGTGAGAGCTGTCAATAAAACTAAACATGGCATTCCCCCTCGGGTAATTACATATGTCTTATCTTCAAACTTCTTTCAAGCATCCAGTCTCCTGGCTCCACTAGTTTAGTGCCCTGCTAGGAGACAGAAAGATCCTCACCACTCTAAATTTGTGCCTGTCTTTGTTTTTCTAACACTTTTCACATGTAGTCAGCTAAAGTTGCTTCAGCATCTATTTCCCATTTGTTCTTAAATTTGAGGTATTCTATAAGGCCTTCCAAACAATGTTTTACAACGTCTCGGTCCTAAATACAATGAAATACAATACAGTGCAACTCTCTGTATATAACTCAAATTAACTCACATAAACACATTTACAGTAGATACCAGAAAAACAACAGAACAGCAACAGTCTCATGCTGAGTCAAAGGCCCGAATATTCATCTTCAAGCGAGGTTTAAAAGTGGACAGAGAGGCGACTCGCATAACATTCAATGGAAAGTCACAGTGCTTGTCGTTTTTACAAACAGTTTTACTAATTTCCATACACTGTGTCCACTGCCTCCCCGTTTCCTCAATGCATAGCCTTTTCACTTTTTTTTTTTTTGTTCATTCTTTTCACCAATCCAGAGCTTTGAGGGTGGTAAGCACAATTATCTTTCAAATCAACGTGAAACATTCCTATCTCTTTCACAAGTTAGTTAACAAAATGGGTACTATTATCACTGTTTATTATTTTCAGGAATACCATATCTCGGAATGATATCCTTACAAAGTACTTTTGCCACTGTCAATGCATCTGGATTTGTTGGTTAGAAAGAGTTCTAACCATTTCGAATTCACATCTATGATGACCAAACATTTATTTTATTTTTTTTCTTCACTTTGGTTTTTATCAAATAAGTCCATATGAATAATTTGAAATGGATATTGTGGTGTAGGAAAGCGTCCTCTGCGTGGACTCAAATTACCTTGTGAATTGTGTTTCGCACACGTTAAACATGCCCTACAAAAATGTTTCGAATAAGCATTAAAGCCGTAAGCCGTATAATAACGTAATATCTGATGCACCATTTCCCCTGTTGAGACATGTGTTATCCCATGACTCAATATAGCAGCCCATTTGTAAAGATTATTGTTTGGTCATACAGAGATCACGTAGCGATGTTACACCATTTTCCTCCAAAGCCTTTGTTTAACTTTGGGACTTCTATCACTAAAACGTGTATGTCCGCAACAGCTTCTTTAGCTGTATTGTCTGCAATGTGTATTCAAGGAAAACACTTATGCAATGTATGCGCTACACATTTTAAGACGACTATATGTGTAAATAGTAACACAATTTACTCTCTTTAGTTTACACGCTTTTGTTTAAGATACTAATTCTGTTGCATGAGCTGAGTAATTTGAGGAGTAACTGCTAAGTTCTTTTTCCCAGTGTCATTTGATACAACTACAGTATTTTATTTATTTATTTATTTATTTATTTCCATCTACAAATAGCACTTCTCCGTTTTCTGAAGGCGAATCTTTTTGATGCCTTTACTTTTGGTTACTTTTTTCTACTAACTCATAACAATCTAGTTTTGTACCATCCTCCTGACATAATAATGACAGCCGGGTTTAATGTTGTACATCTCTCTATAATCAGATGTGGTTTTGATAACAATGTATTCATACACTATAAATGTCCCGCCGGTGACAAAAACGTCATGTTCATCAGCAAAAGCAATGCAGAAACCGCACGTGGTACTCTCAAAACCAGAGGATGGAACAAAACTATGGTTGCACTTGTTTCTGCAATTTCCAGATTGTGGGACTAATAAAAGACCATCTTTATCTTAATCTTATATCTACAGCAATAGATACTGCATTAACTGTTCTCATGCAGTGCTTCAATGCACATTCTACGTTGTCTAGTTTGGAATAGAAGTATGCGATTGGTTTCATCTTATCTCCATGTTTCTACACTAAAACTAAGGCCTTTTGCATCTGGACAAAGGGTCAGTGCCATACTTAATACGAACACTTGTTTCCTTTCACAAAAGCTGAATATGCTTTATCAGTCCAGTGTAAGGACAATGTCATTTAGAGGTTTTCCTCATTCATCATTTTACTCAGTGGCACAGTAATTTCTGCATAATTTGGAACTCAGACTTTACAATAATTTGTTAATCTTAAGCATGTTAATTTTATTTTTATTTCCTATTTTTCTAACTTTATGACTCATTTTACTTCAACCAGTTCTACCTCAAAGTGAACAAGTACACATCAATGTTATTTGTAGTCTCTAATTTCTTCTCTGCTTTAATTCCTTGGATGTTAAGATGGCGGCGCGCATGGACGCAGCGGCTAACAGCTCCCCCTCACAGTGCTCCTTATTACTTTTTATTAGTGTTTGCTTGCTCTTATTGGCATCAACTGAGGCACAACATCGATATACCCGCCAGGACATCGTGAACATTGGATATCGATGCGAAATAACCATCACAGAGGAATTTTGCTATGATCGCAAAATTCCGAACGAACTGGCGAGGCTGCCCGGCTCACCGTGGCTGGTCATCGGGACCGGGAGGCGGCGCAGGCGACGCAGAGAGAGGAAGCAGAAGCGAGGCTGCAGGTCCGGTGTCTTGCAACGGCTGCGACGGCAGCCCCATAGGCAACCACTACCGAGTCTGCACCTCACCAACGCCAGATCCGTGGTCCACAAAATCGACGACCTGGGATTACAAATCCTGGGAAACCGCTATGTGCGCGATAGCAGTGTGATCGTCGTCACGGAAACCTGGCTGCACGCAGACGTCCCCGACGCTAGCATCCAGCTGGCCGGGCGCTCGCTACATCGCGCGGATCGGACGAGGGACACCGGTAAGAGGAGGGGCGGGGGGCTCTGTGTTTACGTGCATGAGAACTGGTGCGGCGATAGCACGATCGTCGAGAAGCACTCTTCCCCCGACATCGAGTTCATGTCCGTTAAATGCCGGCCTTATTTTCTCCCGAGGGAGCTAACGGTAGTGATTCTCACAGCTGTTTACATCCCTCCCGACGCTAGCACTAGCACGGCGCTCTCGCTACTCGCGTGCGTCATCAATAAACATCAGCGGGCGCACCCTGATGGCGGTCACATTGTAGCGGGAGACTTTAATAAGGCCAATTTAAAGACTGTACTCCCAGAGTTTCACCAGCATGTCAAGTGCCCGACGAGGGGAGACAACACTCTCGACCATGTGTACTCGAACATCAAGCACGCATACAGAGCCCTCCCACTCGCCCCCCTCGGCCAGTCAGACCACCTGTCCTTGCAGCTCGCACCTGCGTACACCCCTCTCAGGCGCAGATTCAGGCCTACCACAAAGACTGTGAAAACCTGGCGTGACGACGCCATGAGTGAATTACAGGACTGCTTTCATGACACAAACTGGGACCTCTTTGATCATCAGGACCTTGATGTCTACACGCATTGTGTACTGGACTACATCAAGTTCTGCATGGAAACTGTGTCCCAACAAAAGACTATACGGACCTTCCCAAATGCGAAGCCCTGGATGTCCAGCAGGGTTCGCGCTCTCCTCAAGGCCCGTGACGCTGCCTTCAGGTCAGGCGACAAAGCCCAGTACAGGGTGGCTCGTGCTGACCTGAGCAAAGGCATCAAGCTAGCAAAGGCAACCTACAAGGGGAGGCTGGAGGCCCACCTTGCCAGTAACAGACCACGGGAGGTGTGGCAGGGTCTACGGAGCATCACCAACTTCCGTGGCAGCAGCACGACCTCTGTAGACCCGAGTGCATCGCTGGCAGAGGAGCTTAACTGCTTCTTCGCTCGCTTTGACTCGCCCCAACCATCACACCCCCGCACTTCAAGCTCCAACTCCCCCCCACTCATCGTAGAGGAACACGGTCAACCCCAGGAAAAGCTACTGGACCCGACGGAATACCAGGCAAGGTCCTCAGAGCATGTGCCCACCAACTGTCACATGTTTTCTGCAGGATCTTCAACCGCTCCCTGGCTCAGGCAGTCATCCCCTCCTGCTTGAAAACCTCCACCATTATTCCTGTCCCCAAAAAGTCACCAGCCGTCCACCTGAATGACTACCGTCCTGTTGCTCTCACACCAGTCATTATGAAGTGCTTCGAGAGGCTGGTTCTCCAGCACATCAGGGACTGCCTTCCTCCCACTCTGGACCCCTACCAGTTTGCATACCGGGCTAACAGATCCACTGAGGACGCCATCGACACTGCTCTGCATGTTGTACTGGGCCACCTGGAACAACAGCGGAGCTATGCAAGGATGCTCTTTGTGGACTACAGCTCGGCATTCAACACGATCATCCCAGACATCCTCGTCGCCAAACTGGACACTCTCGGCCTCCCTGCCCTCACACGCATCTGGATTAAGGACTTTCTGACCAACAGACCCCAGACTGTGTTGCTCGGCCCCTACACGTCCTCCACCCTCATGCTGAGCACCGGTTCCCCCCAAGGATGCGTGCTGAGCCCTCTCCTGTACGCCCTCTACACCTACGACTGCAGCCCGGCCCACGGCAACAACACCATCGTCAAGTTTGCTGACGACACGACAGTGGTCGGTCTGATCTCGGAAGGTTACGAGACAGCCTACAGAGAGGAGGTAAAGAGACTGACAACTTGGTGCAAGGACAACAGACTGCACCTTAACTCTGCTAAAACAAAGGAGATTGTCGTCGACTTCAGGAGGAACAAGACGCTGCCGCCCCCCCTCTGCATCGAAGGCGTGTGTGTGGAGAGGGTCCACACGTTCAAGTTCCTGGGAGTACAGATCTCCGATGACCTTTCTTGGAGTCACAACACCACAGCAGTGGTAAAGAAGGTCCGCCAACGTCTGCACTTCCTGAGAGTCCTCAGGAAATTCAACCTGGACAGGAAGCTGCTGCTGGCCTTCTACCACTCGTCCATCGAGAGCCTGCTGACGTACTCTGTCTCCACCTGGTACAGCGGCTGCACTGAGGCGGACAGAGTGAGGCTCCAGAGGACAGTCAAAACAGCGCAAAGGATTATTGGCTGCCCTCTCCCCTCGCTGTCGGACATCTACACCGCCCGGTGCCTCAGAAGGGCTCTCAACATCGTCAAAGACAATACCCACCCAAACTCACACCTGTTCGACCTGTTGCCCTCTGGCAGGCGCTACAGATGCATCAAATCAAGGACCAATAGACTGAGAAACAGTTTCTTTCCGAGAGCCATCTCCATACTGAACTCTCACACACACACGAGACCACCCTAACCTTGCAAAACAGCATTGTGATGTGTTTCTATATGCCCTATTCAGTCTTATTTATTTATCTAATTTATATATTTGTCTGTATTATTGTTGTATTGCACTGGAGAGGGGAGCCCTCTAATCTCGTTGCACACTTGAGTACAATGACAATAAAGGGATTTCTATTTCTATTTCTATTTCTATTTCTAATGTAAATACTAGCCCTTCTTATCAAATTACCATCTTTTTTTTCCGTGTCATTTCCATCTGTGCATTTCATTCCAGTTACTAACTACAGTTACCTTAATAGAAAGATCATCAACTGAAGTATGAAACATAACATATTTATTTCTTCAAATCATCCTTACAGCAGAACCTAATTCTTATCCTTATTCATTTGTTCAAGTCACACCTTCTTCAATCACCAAACTCTCTCTCTGACTTCCTCCCCCTACTTGGGAACGAGCATCTAACTTCAAAGAGCTGTTAACTCTTTGTTACAGCACACTCATGAGTTACGATTACACCAATACCCATTGCCCTCTGTCAAACTTTCCTCACTCCTTTTTTTTTTTTAATTTTCCAAATTCACTGTAGCCTTACCAAAGCCACTCAAAACTATCAAGGTATCAAATCAAAAACTACAAAATCAGGAAACACCTATGCTCCTACAAGGGTTTCTCATGCTCACTTCTTCATTCAATTAAGATTTCACAACACCTACTCCTCTCTTTCTGAAAAAGACACAAGTATACAATTAAGTAAAACCCATCATCAGAATGATATACCTTGTCTGTCGGATCATGTAAGTATAAATTGTGCCATCAATAATCTTTTTCTGTAAATTAATCACATCCCCACAACTTGGGCTCTCATTGTTCTGTAAAAGTAAACCTAATTTCAATTCATGCAACCAACTCAGTGTCCTTCTGGGTCCCTCAACCACACAGGTTCTAATTCTTTTACTCTAGACAGTTTTCCACTTGCAAATCTGACTATGACACATTTCTCTTGCTCTATCATTTGGAATTAATTTATTACAAGCAATCCTACATGCACCAGTGTCACATAAAAAGGTAATTGGTGACCCATTTACCAATAAGGTTATTTCAGCTCAGTTATTTCATCAAAGGCCAATATCTCTTGTAAATTTAGGAGGACCTCTTCATCTAGAAACTCATCTGTTCCTTGATCAGCCTCTAAATCCTGTTTAGATGCTTCCTATCCTAGTCATGCTGAAGGTTGCTTTTTCTCAGGGCAATCTCTTGCTATATGGCCTTCTTTACCACAACGCCAGCAGCCTGATGTATTTTGCCTGTTTGCTCCTCTTCCTATTCTTCCTCCTCTCTGTCGTCTGCCCCTTTGTCCTCTAAAGCTACCGGCCCTTTCCACCTCGATAAAAGACCTCCTGTCCTACCTGTCCTACCTGACCTGTCCTGTCTATAGACCTCTGCTTCTTTTTATTTTCTATCTTCTCAGCATGGAGGGCGTGATTTACATACTCCTCCAGGGTACCTGTTGGCAGGCAAATGAAATGTTTATTTACCCACTTATGAATTACCTCTCTTGAGCCTGCATGTAAAGCATTCTTCAACTGCTGTTGAAATGGCCCATTTACATTACCATTTTCCTGTAGCCCGCTGTGATTTTTAAACACAGCTGTCATTCTCACTTTGTGTTGCTCAAAAGTCTCATCATCCTTTTGTTTTACTCTTCCTATTTCAGTGTAATTTGCTCTATCTGACTTTTCGCATTCCTTTCCTTTGCTTATTTTGTTTTCATTCTCTTTTTGTTTCCTGTATCCCTCTTCTCTTTTTAAGGCTACCCTCATCCAATATTCTGTTTCCTCAAAGCCATTTTTCTTCATCTTTTTGGGGTCTTTTTCGTCTTTCCTATGATTGATCCCTGCAATGCGGCTATTTTTTGTGTATTTAACTGACCATTAAAGCCATGTTCAGTTATCCATGTATCTAAATACTGAGTTTTATCAGGATCCTGTTTTTCGATGAACTTCCAATCTCTACACTGCAGCGTATCCCTGGGTTTTATTTTACTACCTAATATCCCCATTTTAGAAAATTTGGACCAGTTTGTCAACACCTAAGGTGTTCTAAAAACTGGTTTCTCATCAGTAGGACAGCAACTCAAATTTCCTGTTGTGGTAATTCTCAATTCAACCTTTTCAGGTGGAGAATTATTGCCTTTGCATCCACACCAGTCTGCTGTGTACAACCCTACTGTATTACATCGGATAAAATACCAAGTGGTATTTGTAATCCCCAATCACACCGTTCACTCACTTTACATACGGTTTGCGCAAACATTCACACACGGAATTTAAGTGTACACACAGACTCCGCCGTCCTACTTTCTCCACGGAATTTCTCGGACTCCGCCGTCATATACCTGCCATTGACTAGTATTCACAGGGTTTTTTTATTTCTCACTCCACTGTCCTTCATGGACCTGCCATCGACTAGTATGCACAGGATTTCTTATCTATACACAATTTCTTTCTCTTTTCTCTATCTTTCTTTCTTTCTCTTTTCTTATTTATCTCTACTTCATGTCTTTCTTTGCTTTTTTTTCTTTTTTATGTTTTATTTTTATTTATTTATTCTTAATGCTCATTTATTTATTCTGAACACTTATTTATTTATTCTTAACGCGCAATGACCTCCAGTCAGTCACTTCCCCCCTAAAAAAAAATATCTCACCACTGTTGTCTTCCCTCCATTGGATCGCCGTCAACCGTCAGATCCCAGCTGGTGGGGTGAGGTCCAGTCCTGGAAAAGGATTTTTAGGCTCTCTCTAGTGAGCCTGCCATGGCCATGGTCTTTCTGGAGTTCACCACACCCGCTGGAATCCTCAGGTATCTTGGCTTCCCGCTCGAAGGACCAAAATAATGTCAGGTTCAATCACCTAAGCATTCACTGAACAAAGGCAAAATGAATGAAAGGAAGACAAGAGTTGATCTTTTACTCGCGAGGAGAACGAACGGAGGTGTGCTCAGTTACATCTCCAACTTCGTTCTGGAGCACACTCCGCCGAGCCCTCTATTTTATTTGGGAAGTCCCTAAACAATACAATGTATTTGCACTAAGGAACGAAGGGGGGAGCACCAGCAGGAACATGTAAACATTTCAGACACAAGAGGAAAGACAGACATCAATGGCAGTCATTTACTGATTGAAAAGGCAGATATGCCTTTTAGTGCTCTGGCACTAAAGTCTCAGTCCTTTTGGTTCAGAGGTGTGTCTCGGCACACCTCCTTTGATGTTGTAGACGTTGATCCTGTCTTCAGGCATCCGCTTCTCTTGAAGTCTTCTCATCCATATGGTCAAACATAGGTCACACTGTGGAACAATTCTTTTGCAATACTAATAGAGTAAAATATGGGATAAAATATATCTTCAACCTAACAATAGTGTAAACTGACATACTGAAGACTGGACAGTCATTAATTTGATTGTCCAGTCTTTCCCTCATGAGATAATGCTTCACTTAGAAAATGTGTACAGCGCGAGCTGAAAATGCATTTGCAGTACTAAACTACCACATTTCTATAACAGCTTAATTCAACGTTTCCAATGTAAATTTCTTCCTTTATATAGTGTAAACTGACATACTGAAGACTGGACAGTCATTAATTTGATTGTCCAGTATTTCCCTTATGAGATATTGCCTCACTTTGCAAATGTGCACAGCGCAAGCTGAAAATGCATTTGCAGCACAATAAAAACCCAAACTTCTATAACAGCTAAACCAAACGTTTCCAATGAAAGATTCCACCTTTATATCGTGGAAAAAGACATCCTGAAGCCTGGACAGTCATTAATTTGATTGTCCAGTATTTCCCTTATGAGATAATGCCTCACATAGCAGAATCATAAAAACATGGACGTGATGGTAAACTGTCCATTGTGCCGATAGATGGTATTCTCATGAGGTTAGGCTTGCTATGGAGAGTGGCATGGGGGTTGTGTCTCATGGTTGGAATGGGAAAGATGTCAATTTGGGACACATCGTCAGTAGTGTTCCATCAAATCACTGGGTGTTTCGGCCTTTATCACTAGACACCCTCATCGATGGTGGCCAGCGGCCGGTTGATCACGCCCGCGCTTATGTCCCATGCCCAATTAACTGTGGTGGATGGTTCTGCCCTGGGTACTCAAGTGGGATGACGCAGATTAGTGGTGGGATGGGGAGGGGGGACGGGGGTCATGTTGCTGATCTATGAGCCCAGTAGGGGTCCTTCCTCTTCATCCAGATCCACTGGCTGCTTCTTTCAGCCGCTTTAGAGAGCGATCTGACTGTGTGCCGCAGAGCCTGTCCATGGATTCCCAGGTCTTTCAGCAGCTTGATGGTTGATGAGGCCAGAAACCCTCTGCATCCAACTTCGACGGGATAGACCTTGGCTTTCCACCCTCGTTGTTGTGCGTCCGCCGCCAGTTCAGTGTAGCGCAACTTCTTACGCTCATAGGCCTCTTCAACTGCATTTTCCCACGGGACTGTGAGCTCTGCAATGTAGACAGTCTTCAATGAATGGGACCACAGCACTAAGTCTGGCCTTAGGGTGGTGGTTGCAATCTCTGCTGGGAAGATTAGTTGCTGACCTATATCGACCAGCATCTTCCAATCCCGAGCCTTGGTTAGCTGACCAACTTCTGGCTTGAGAAAAGGATGGTTGGGCTTTTCCTGTCCCTCTCGGACAAATTTTGGTGCTGTAATGGTAGTGGTGGCTCTTAAGGGCAAGGAGTTGATGGTAGTTCTCCTGCTTTCAAGCACTGCTGCCAAGCTCTTGAGGACCTGGTTGTGCCTCCAGGTATAGCGGCCTTGTGTGAGGCTGGTCTTACAACCAGTCAGGATGTGTTTGAGAGTTGCTGGTGTTGGGCAGAGGGCACAGGTTGGATCTTCGCCATACCACTGGTGGAGGTTTTTTGGGGATGGCAGCACGTCATTGGTAGCTCTGATGATGAAGCTGATGTTGCTAGCTTCCATCTCCCAGAGATCCCTCCAGCCAAGCTTTCTTTTCTCCAGGCCTTCCCACCTCATCCACTGTCCCTGCTTGGCAAGCGAGACAGCCTTTGCAGACCTTTCAGCCTCTTCCTGGCGGCGCACCTCCTCCACGACCATTTTTTTCCTCTCTGCGGTTGAGGCCTTACACCAAGTTGGTTTGCTTGCTGTAAGGCCAAAGCCTCCTCTTCCCCTCTGGACGTGTCCCACAATATCGCTGTGCCTCAGGGCTGCTGTGGCATGCTGCACTGCACTGGATGGTGTCCATTTCCGTGCAGTTGACAGGGGTGGTGCCGTTTCACTGATGGTCCGGTCTCTGGAGTCCGTCAGCGTCATCTGTAGTCTCACTTTAGAGCACTTGTATTCTTCAGTGAGACTTGTGATGGGCAGTTCGAGGACTCCTTTGCCATAGAGGCTGATGTTATTCAGACAGCGTGGGACACCAAGCCACTGTTTCACATATACTGTGATGGCTCGCTCCATCTTCTCCACAGTTGTTAGTGGGACCTCGTAGACAGTGAGTGGCCACATCACGAGAGGGAGAAGCCCAAATTGCAGACACCAGAGCTTGAGCTTCCCTGGTAGTGGAGTCTTGTTGATGTTGTTCAGGTCGTTGATGATATCCTGTCTTAGCTGCTGCACCTGGTTTTTATCCTTTAGACTTGAGTCATACCATCTGCCCAGGCTTTTGACAGGTTGTTCTGCCACCGTTGGTATTGGTTCGTCACCAATGCAGAACTTCACGTCTTTTAGCTCTCCCTTGATTATCGAGATGCTACGTGACTTGTTCGGCTTGATTTTCATCCGGGCCCAGCTGATGTTTTCCTGCAGCTTACCAAGTAGCCGCCTGGTGCAAGCTGCAGTGGTGGTCAGAGTGGTCATGTCGTCCATATATACTCGGACGGTGGAAGGCGGATCCCGTTCCTGGTTCGCTCACCCCGCCACCCATTTTGAGGCCCTGATGATGACCTCCATGGCCATTGTAAAGGCCAGGGGTGAGATCGTGCAACCTGCCATGATGCCTACTTCTACTTGCTGCCATGATGTTTTGAAGTCGGGTGTTGTGAAGCACAGCTGCAGGTCTTCAAAGTAGAATTTTACCAAGGTAGTGATGGATGTTGGAACGCGGAAGAAGTTGAAGGACTCCCAGAGAAGGCTATGCGGAACTGAACCAAAGGCATTGGCTAGGTCGAGAAAGATGACATGAAGATCCCCTTTGTTCTTCTTCGCTGCTTGAATCTGATGCCAGATCATACTGGTGTGCTCCAAGCAGCCAGAGAATCCAGAAATTCCAGCCTTTTGTACGGATGTGTCAATGTACTCGTTTTTTCTCCAGGTAGGTGGTGTGTGTCAAGACGCTGAAAAAGATTTTCCCTTCAACGTTGAGAAGGCTGATTGGCCGAAATTGACTGATATCAGCGTCCTTCTCTTTTGGAATTAGTACACCTCCAGCCCTTCGCCATGCCTTTGGTATTATCCCCTTCTGCCAGACGATTCTCATTAGCCTCCAAAGATAGCGTAGGACATCTGGTGAGTTCTTGTAGAGCTTATATGACACTCCATTTGGTCCTGGTGCAGATCCTGATCTTGCACGCCCACCATGTTCTCCACTTCTTTCCATTTTGGAGGGCCGGTCTCGATGTTGACCTCTGGTGGTCGAATGGGGGGGATATCATGTGGGATGGCTAGCTGTTCATGCCTTTTCGTGTCTTGGTAGACCTTTTCCAGGTGCTCTTCAAGTTCCTTCTTTGAAGTTTGCAGGAACCCGCTTTTGTCCTTAGCGAAGAGATCTTTGACAAACTTGAAGGGATTTTTATAGAACAGGGTTCTTGTGTGTTCCTTCTTCCTGCGAAGTTTCCTCAAGTTCTCTGCTCTTCGTAAGGTTTTCAACCGGAGCTTGATGTCCCCATGGAGCAGCATGAGACCTTCTCTCTCTGGATCAGAGGCTTTTCTCCACTGTTTCCGCAGGTCCCTTCTTTCCCTGATCAGTCTCTCTATCTCTTGTTGCCTCCTAGGTTTGGTTGGTGGTGGTATTTTGTTGGTGGTTTTCCAGCTGTTCACTCCAAAGCGCTCCTCTCCATAGTGGTAGATGATGTCACCGATGTGTTCCAGCTTTCTCTCTGCAGTGCCCACTTGTTGCTCCAACATTTTCACCAGGTCGTTATTGACGGTTTCCCACTCTCTCTTCTCAATAGTTTTGGGCCACCTCACACTCTGTCTGTGCCCTTTGATCTTGTTCTCTTTGGGAGGTCTCTGTGGCTGAGTGGGTTCTACCTCCTGCAATTCTGTGTTTATAATACCCTCCTCAGTGACAGGGGGGCTGATGCTCTGCGAACTTTGGGTTTTTTCCCGTCGCTGTGCTTCACTCGACTGATTTGACGCATTACTTCGTAAGAAGTATTGGTCAATGCGAGGCCCTTGACTCGGCTTTCCCAAACACCGCTTCTTTCCTTGGTGGATCTTCAACCCTGTAACTGATGTTACTTTTGCCCAGCCACAGGTGCAGACCTGAAGTGAGTGTCCTGCTGCCATTGTCTCATGCACCGTGTTCTTGCTCGTAGTCATGTTTGTTCCTAGGTCTGTAACCGTGTGGTCAGTCATTGAGCCATCTTGCGCCCCCGCTCTCGCAGGCTGTAGGGGTGTCATTCTTTGTAGACTTTCTGTAGCACTTGGCGGGTGTCTCCAACAAACTGAACACAGTGTCAGAGACTGCCAGCATGGGTAGCTAGCCCATGTCAGCCCCAGTGGGGTCTATTCCCTCCTGTCAGCAGTCTCTCCAGGCTGTCACACAGACTTTTTCTAAGTGTTGCTGTATCTCATGAAGGAAATACTGGACAAAGAAATTAATGACTTCCCAGGCTTCAGGATGCATTTTTACACTATATAAATGTGGAAATTTACATTGGAAACGTTTGGTTTAGCTGTTAATGAAGTTTCGTTTTTTTAGTGCTGCAAATTCATTGTCTGCTGGCGCTGTACACATTTTCTAAGTGTTGCAATATCTCATGAAGGAAATACTGGACAATCAAATTAATGACTTTCCAGGCTTCAGGATGCCTTTCTACACTATATAAAGGTGGAAATTTACATTGGAAACGTTTGGTTTAGCTGTTATAAAAGTTTGTTTTTTTAGTGCTGTAAATGCATTCTCAGCTCGCGCTGTACACATTTGCTATGTGAGGCATTATCTCATAAGGGAAATACTGGACAATCAAATTAATGACTTCCCAGGCTTCAGGATGCCTTTTTACACTATATAAAGGTGGAAATTTACATTGGAAACGTTTGGTTTAGCTGTTATAAAAGTTTGGTTTTTTAGTGCTGTAAATGCATTTTCAGCTCGCGCTGTACACATTTGCTATGTGAGGCATTATCTCAAAAGGGAAATACTGGACAATCAAATTAATGACTTCCCAGGCTTCAGGATGCCTTTTTACACTATATAAAGGTGGAAATTTACATTGGAAACGTTTGGTTTAGCTGTTATAAAAGTTTGGTTTTTTAGTGCTGTAAATGCATTTTCAGCTCGCGCTGTACACATTTGCTATGGTGAGGCATTATCTCATAAGGGAAATACTGGACAATCAAATTAATGACTTCCCAGGCTTCAGGATGTCTTTTTACACTATATAAAGGTGGAAATTTACATTGGAAACGTTTGGTTTAGCTGTTATAAAAGTTTGTTTTTTTTGTGCTGTAAATGCATTTTCAGCTCACGCTGTACACATTTGCTATGAGAGGCATTATCTCATAAGGGAAATATTGGACAATCAAATTAATGACTGCCCAGGCTTCAGGATGCCTTTCTACACTATATAAAGGTGGAAATTTACATTGGAAACGTTTGGTTTAGCTGTTAATGAAGTTTCGTTTTTTTAGTGCTGCAAATTCATTGTCTGCTGGCGCTGTACACTTTTTCTAAGTGTTGCAATATCTCATGAAGGAAATACTGGACAATCAAATTAATGACTTTCCAGGCTTCAGGATGCCTTTCTACACTATATAAAGGTGGAAATTTACATTGGAAACGTTTGGTTTAGCTGTTATAAAAGTTTGTTTTTTTAGTGCTGTAAATGCATTTTCAGCTCGCGCTGTACACATTTGCTATGAGAGGCATTATCTCATAAGGGAAATATTGGACAATCAAATTAATGACTGCCCAGGCTTCAGGATGTCTTTTTACACTATATAAAGGTGAAAATTTACATTGGAAACGTTTAGTTTAGCTGTTATAAAAGTTTGTTTTTTTAGTGCTGTAAATGCATTTTCAGCTCGCGCTGTACACATTTGCTATGTGAGGCATTATCTCATAAGGGAAATACTGGACAATCAAATTAATGACTTCCCAGGCTTCAGGATGCCTTTTTACACTATATAAATGTGGAAATTTACATTGGAAACGTTTGGTTTAGCTGGAAATGAAGTTTCGTTTTTTTAGTGCTGCAAATTCATTGTCTGCTGGCGCTGTACACTTTTTCTAAGTGTTGCAATATCTCATGAAGGAAATACTGGACAATCAAATTCATGACTTTCCAGGCTTCAGGATGCCTTTCTACACTATATAAAGGTGGAAATTTACATTGGACACGTTTGGTTTAGCTGTTATAAAAGTTTGGTTTTTTAGTGCTGTAAATGCATTTTCAGCTCGCACTGTACACATTTGCTATGTGAGGCATTATCTCATAAGGGAAATACTGGACAATCAAATTAATGACTTCCCAGGCTTCAGGATGCCTTTTTACACTATATAAAGGTGGAAATGTACATTGGAAACGTTTGGTTTAGCTGTTATAAAAGTTTGGTTTTTTAGTGCTGTAAATGCATTTTCAGCTCGCGCTGTACTCATTTGCTATGTGAGGCATTATCTCATAAGGGAAATACTGGACAATCAAATTAATGACTTCCCAGGGTTCAGGATGCCTTTTTACACTATATAAATGTGGAAATTTACATTGGAAACGTTTGGTTTAGCTGTTAATGAAGTTTCGTTTTTTTAGTGCTGAAAATTCATTGTCTGCTGGCGCTGTACACTTTTTCTAAGTGTTGCAATATCTCATGAAGGAAATACTGGACAATCAAATTAATGACTTTCCAGGCTTCAGGATGCCTTTCTACACTATATAAAGGTGGAAATTTACATTGGAAACGTTTGGTTTAGCTGTTATAAAAGTTTGGTTTTTTAGTGCTGTAAATGCTATGTGAGGCATTATCTCATAAGGGAAATATTGGACAATCAAATTAATGACTGCCCAGGCTTCAGGATGTCTTTTTTACACTATATAAAGGTGGAAATTTACATTGGAAACGTTTAGTTTAGCTGTTATAAAAGTTAGTTTTTTTAGTGCTGTAAATGCATTTTCAGCTCGCGCTGTACACATTTGCTATGTGAGGCATTATCTCATAAGGGAAATACTGGACAATCAAATTAATGACTTCCCAGGCTTCAGGATGCCTTTTTACACTATATAAATGTGGAAATTTACATTGGAAACGTTTGGTTTAGCTGTTAATGAAGTTTCGTTTTTTTAGTGCTGCAAATTCATTGTCTGCTGGCGCTGTACACTTTTTCTAAGTGTTGCAATATCTCATGAAGGAAATACTGGACAATCAAATTAATGACTTCCCAGGCTTCAGGATGCCTTTTTACACTATATAAATGTGGAAATTTACATTGGAAACGTTTGGTTTAGCTGTTAATGAAGTTTCGTTTTTTTAGTGCTGCAAATTCATTGTCTGCTGTCGCTGTACACTTTTTCTAAGTGTTGCAATATCTCATGAAGGAAATACTGGACAATCAAATTAATGACTTTCCAGGCTTCAGGATGCCTTTTTACACTATATAAAGGTGTAAATTTACATTGGAAACGTTTGGTTTAGCTGTTATAAACGTTTGTTTTTTTAGTGCTGTAAATGCATTTTCAGCTCGCGCTGTACACATTTGCTATGTGAGGCATTATCCCATAAGGGAAATACTGGACAATCAAATTAATGACTTACCAGGCTTCAGGAGACCTTTTTACACTATATAGAGGTGGAAATTTACATTGGAAACGTTTAGTTTAGCTGTTATAAAAGTTTGTTTTTTTAGTGCTGTAAATGCATTTTCAGCTCGCGCTGTACACATTTGCTATGTGAGGCATTATCTCATAAGGGAAATAATGGACAATCAAATTAATGACTTCCCAGGCTTCAGGATGCCTTTTTACACTATATAAATGTGGAAATTTACATTGGAAACGTTTGGTTTAGCTGTTAATGAAGTTTCGTTTTTTTAGTGCTGCAAATTCATTGTCTGCTGGCGCTGTACACTTTTTCTAAGTGTTGCATTTTCTCATGAAGGAAATACTGGACAATCAAATTAATGACTTTCCAGGCTTCAGGATGCCTTTTTACACTATATAAAGGTGGAAATTTACATTGTAAACGTTTGGTTTAGCTGTTATAAAAGTTTGTTTTTTTAGTGCTGTAAATGCATTTTCAGCTCGCGCTGTACACATTTGCTATGTGAGACATTATCTCATAATGGAAATGCTGGACAATCAAATTAATGACTTCCCAGGCTTCAGGAGACCTTTTTACACTATATAATTGTGGAAATTTACATTGGAAACGTTTGGTTTAGCTGTTATAAAAGTTTGGTTTTTTAGTGCTGTAAATGCATTTTCAGCTCGCGCTGTACACATTTGCTATGAGAGGCATTATCTCATAAGGAAAATATTGGACAATCAAATTAATGACTGCCCAGGCTTCAGGATATCTTTTTACACTATATAAAGGTGGAAATTTACATTGGAAACGTTTGGTTTAGCTGTTAATGAAGTTTCGTTTTTTTAGTGCTGCAAATTCATTGTCTGCTGGCGCTGTACACTTTTTCTAAGTGTTGCAATATCTCATGAAGGAAATACTGGACAATCAAATTAATGACTTTCCAGGCTTCAGGATGCCTTCCTACACTATATAAAGGTGGAAATTTACATTGGAAACGTTTGGTTTAGCTGTTATAAAAGTTTGGTTTTTTAGTGCTGTAAATGCATTTTCAGCTCGCGCTGTACACATTTGCTATGAGAGGCATTATCTCATAAGGGAAATATTGGACAATCAAATTAATGACTGCCCAGGCTTCAGGATGTCTTTTTACACTATATAAAGGTGAAAATTTACATTGGAAACGTTTAGTTTAGCTGTTATAAAAGTTTGTTTTTTTAGTGCTGTAAATGCATTTTCAGCTCGCGCTGTACACATTTGCTATGTGAGGCATTATCTCATAAGGGAAATACTGGACAATCAAATTAATGACTTCCCAGGCTTCAGGATGCCTTTTTACACTATATAAATGTGGAAATTTACATTGGAAACGTTTGGTTTAGCTGTAAATGAAGTTTCGTTTTTTTAGTGCTGCAAATTCATTGTCTGCTGGCGTTGTACACTTTTTCTAAGTGTTGCAATATCTCATGTAGGAAATACTGGACAATCAAATTAATGACTTTCCAGGCTTCAGGATGCCTTTCTACACTATATAAAGGTGGAAATTTACATTGGAAACGTTTGGTTTAGCTGTTATAAAAGTTTGGTTTTTTAGTGCTGTAAATGCATTTTCAGCTCGCGCTGTACACATTTGCTATGAGAGGCATTATCTCATAAGGGAAATATTGGACAATCAAATTAATGACTGCCCAGGCTTCAGGATGTTTTTTTTACACTATATAAAGGTGGAAATTTACATTGGAAACGTTTGGTTTAGCTGTTATAAAAGTTTGGTTTTTTAGTGCTGTAAATGCATTTTCAGCTCGCGCTGTACACATTTTCTATGAGAGGCATTATCTCATAAGGGAAATATTGGACAATCAAATTAATGACTGCCCAGGCTTCAGGATGTCTTTTTACACTATATAAAGGTGGAAATTTACATTGGAAACGTTTAGTTTAGCTGTTATAAAAGTTTGTTTTTTTAGTGCTGTAAATGCATTTTCAGCTCGCGCTGTACACATTTGCTATGTGAGGCATTATCTCATAAGGGAAATACTGGACAATCAAATTAATGACTTCCCAGGCTTCAGGATGCCTTTTTACACTATATAAATGTGGAAATTTACATTGGAAACGTTTGGTTTAGCTGTTATAAAAGTTTGTTTTTTTCGTGCTGTAAATGCATTTTCAGCACTAAAAAACCATACTTTTATAACAGCTAAACCAAACGTTTCCAATGTAAATTTCCACCTTTATATAGTGTAAAAAGACATCCTGAAGCCTGGGCAGTCATTAATTTGATTGTCCAATATTTCCCTTATGAGATAATGCCTCTCATAGCAAATGTGTACAGCGCGAGCTGAAAATGCATTTACAGCACTAAAAAACCAAACTTTTATAAGAGCTAAACCAAACGTTTCCAATGTACATTTCCACCTTTATATAGTGTAGAAAGGCATCCTGAAGCCTGGAAAGTCATTAATTTGATTGTCCAGTATTTCCTTCATGAGATATTGCAACACTTAGAAAAAGTGTACAGCGCCAGCAGACAATGAATTTTCAGCACTAAAAAAACGAAACTTCATTAACAGCTAAACTAAACGTTTCCGATGTAAATTTCCACCCTTATATAGTGTAAAAAGACATCCTGAAGCCTGGGCAGTCATTAATTTGATTGTCTAATATTTCCCTTATGAGATAATGCCTCTCATAGCAAATGTGTACAGCGCGAGCTGAAAATGCATTTACAGCACTAAAAAACCAAACTTTTATAACAGCTAAACCAAACGTTTCCAATGTACATTTCCACCTTTATATAGTGTAGAAAGGCATCCTGAAGCCTGGAAAGTCATTAATTTGATTGTCCAGTATTTCCTTCATGAGATATTGCAACACTTAGAAAAAGTGTACAGCGCCAGCAGACAATGAATTTTCAGCACTAAAAAAACGAAACTTCATTAACAGCTAAACTAAACGTTTCCAATGTATATTTCCACCTTTATATAGTGTAAAAAGACATCCTGAAGCCTGGGCAGTCATTAATTTGATTGTCCAATATTTCCCTTATGAGATAATGCCTCTCATAGCAAATTTGTACAGCGCGAGCTGAAAATGCATTTACAGCACTAAAAAAACAAACTTTTATAACAGCTAAACCAAACGTTTCCAATGTAAATTTCCACCTTTATATAGTGTAAAAAGACATCCTGAAGCCTGGGCAGTCATTAATTTGATTGTCCAGTATTTCCCTTATGAGATAATGCCTCACATAGCAAATGTGGACAGTGCGAGCTGAAAATGCATTTTCAGCACTAAAAAAACCAAACTTTTATAACAGCTAAACCAAACGTTTCCAATGTAAATTTCCACCTTTATATAGTGTAAAAAGACATCCTGAAGCCTGGGCAGTCATTAATTTGATTGTCCAGTATTTCCCTTATGAGATAATGCCTCACACAGCAAATGTGTACAGTGCGAGCTGAAAATGCATTTACAGCACAAAAAAACCAAACTTTTATAACAGCTAAACCAAACGTTTCCAATGTAAATTTCCACCTTTATATAGTGTAAAAAGACATCCTGAAGCCTGGGCAGTCATTAATTTGATTGTCCAATATTTCCCTTCTGAGATAATGCCTCTCATAGCAAATGTGTACAGCGCGAGATGAAAATGCATTTACAGCACTAAAAAACCAAACTTTTATAACAGCTAAACCAAACGTTTCCAATGTACATTTCCACCTTTATATAGTGTAGAAAGGCATCCTGAAGCCTGGAAAGTCATTAATTTGATTGTCCAGTATTTCCTTCATGAGATATTGCAACACTTAGAAAAAGTGTACAGCGCCAGCAGACAATGAATTTTCAGCACTAAAAAAACGAAACTTCATTAACAGCTAAACTAAACGTTTCCAATGTAAATTTCCACCCTTATATAGTGTAAAAATACATCCTGAAGCCTGGGCAGTCATTAATTTGATTGGCCAATATTTCCCTTATGAGATAATGCCTCTCATAGCAAATGTGTACAGCGCGAGCTGAAAATGCATTTACAGCACTAAAAAAACAAACTTTTATAACAGCTAAACCAAACGTTTCCAATGTAAATTTCCACCTTTATATAGTGTAGAAAGGCATCCTGAAGCCTGGAAAGTCATTAATTTGATTGTCCAGTATTTCCTTCATGAGATATTGCAACACTTAGAAAAAGTGTACAGCGCCAGCAGACAATGAATTTTCAGCACTAAAAAAACGAAACTTCATTAACAGCTAAACCAAACGTTTCCAATGTAAATTTCCACATTTATAGAGTGTAAAAAGGCATCCTGAAGCCTGGGAAGTCATTAATTTGATTGTCCAGTATTTCCCTTATGAGATAATGCCTCACATAGCAAATGTGTACAGTGCGAGCTGAAAATGCATTTTCAGCACTAAAAAAACAAACTTTTATAACAGCTAAACCAAACGTTTCCAATGTAAATTTCCACCTTTATATAGTGTAAAAAGACATCCTGAAGCCTGGGCAGTCATTAATTTGATTGTCCAGTATTTCCCTTATGAGATAATGCCTCACATAGCAAATGTGTACAGTGCGAGCTGAAAATGCATTTTCAGCACTAAAAAAACCAAACTTTTATAACAGCTAAACCAAACGTTTCCAATGTAAATTTCCACCTTTATATAGTGTAAAAAGACATCCTGAAGCCTAGGCAGTCATTAATTTGATTGTCCAATATTTCCCTTATGAGACAATGCCTCTCATAGCAAATGTGTACAGCGCGAGCTGAAAATGCATTTTCAGCACTAAAAAAACAAACTTTTATAACAGCTAAACCAAACGTTTCCAATGTACATTTCCACCTTTATATAGTGTAGAAAGGCATCCTGAAGCCTGGAAAGTCATTGATTTGATTGTCCAGTATTTCCTTCATGAGATATTGCAACACTTAGAAAAAGTGTACAGCGCCAGCAGACAATGAATTTTCAGCACTAAAAAAACGAAACTTCATTAACAGCTAAACTAAACGTTTCCAATGTAAATTTCCAACTTTATATAGAGTAAAAAGACATCCTGAAGCCTGGGCAGCCATTAATTTGATTGTCCAATATTTCCCTTATGAGATAATGCCTCTCGTAGCAAATGTGTACAGCGCGAGCTGAAAATGCATTTACAGCACTAAAAAACCAAACTTTTATAACAGCTAAACCAAACGTTTCCAATGTAAATTTCCACCTTTATATAGTGTAAAAAGACATCCTGAAGCCTGGGCAGTCATTAATTTGATTGTCCAATATTTCCCTTATGAGATAATGCCTCTCATAGCAAATGTGTACAGCGCGAGCTGAAAATGCATTAACAGCACTAAAAAACCAAACTTTTATAACAGCTAAACCAAACGTTTCCAATGTACATTTCCACCTTTATATAGTGTAGAAAGGCATCCTGAAGCCTGGAAAGTCATTAATTTGATTGTCCAGTATTTCCTTCATGAGATATTGCAACACTTAGAAAAAGTGTACAGCGCCAGCAGACAATGAATTTTCAGCACTAAAAAAACGAAACTTCATTAACAGCTAAACTAAACGTTTCCAATGTAAATTTCCAACTTTATATAGAGTAAAAAGACATCCTGAAGCCTGGGCAGTCATTAATTTGATTGTCCAGTATTTCCCTTATGAGATAATGCCTCACATAGCAAATGTGTACAGTGCGAGCTGAAAATGCATTTTCAGCACTAAAAAAACCAAACTTTTATAACAGCTAAACCAAACGTTTCCAATGTAAATTTCCACCTTTATATAGTGTAAAAAGACATCCTGAAGCCTAGGCAGTCATTAATTTGATTGTCCAATATTTCCCTTATGAGACAATGCCTCTCATAGCAAATGTGTACAGCGCGAGCTGAAAATGCATTTTCAGCACTAAAAAAACAAACTTTTATAACAGCTAAACCAAACGTTTCCAATGTACATTTCCACCTTTATATAGTGTAGAAAGGCATCCTGAAGCCTGGAAAGTCATTGATTTGATTGTCCAGTATTTCCTTCATGAGATATTGCAACACTTAGAAAAAGTGTACAGCGCCAGCAGACAATGAATTTTCAGCACTAAAAAAACGAAACTTCATTAACAGCTAAACTAAACGTTTCCAATGTAAATTTCCAACTTTATATAGAGTAAAAAGACATCCTGAAGCCTGGGCAGCCATTAATTTGATTGTCCAATATTTCCCTTATGAGATAATGCCTCTCGTAGCAAATGTGTACAGCGCGAGCTGAAAATGCATTTACAGCACTAAAAAACCAAACTTTTATAACAGCTAAACCAAACGTTTCCAATGTAAATTTCCACCTTTATATAGTGTAAAAAGACATCCTGAAGCCTGGGCAGTCATTAATTTGATTGTCCAATATTTCCCTTATGAGATAATGCCTCTCATAGCAAATGTGTACAGCGCGAGCTGAAAATGCATTAACAGCACTAAAAAACCAAACTTTTATAACAGCTAAACCAAACGTTTCCAATGTAAATTTCCACCTTTATATAGTGTAGAAAGGCATCCTGAAGCCTGGAAAGTCATTAATTTGATTGTCCAGTATTTCCTTCATGAGATATTGCAAAACTTAGAAAAAGTGTACAGCGCCAGCAGACAATGAATTTTCAGCACTAAAAAAAACGAAACTTCATTAACAGCTAAACTAAACGTTTCCAATGTAAATTTCCACCTTTATATAGTGTAAAAAGACATCCTGAAGCCTGGGCAGTCATTAATTTGATTGTCCAATATTTCCCTTATGAGATAATGCCTCTCATAGCAAATGTGTACAGCGCGAGCTGAAAATGCATTTACAGCACTAAAAAACCAAACTTTTATAACAGCTAAACCAAACGTTTCCAATGTAAATTTCCACCTTTATATAGTGTAGAAAGGCATCCTGAAGCCTGGAAAGTCATTAATTTGATTGTCCAGTATTTCCTTCATGAGATATTGCAACACTTAGAAAAAGTGTACAGCGCCAGCAGACAATGAATTTTCAGCACTAAAAAAACGAAACTTCATTAACAGCTAAACCAAACGTTTCCAATGTAAATTTCCACATTTATAGAGTGTAAAAAGGCATCCTGAAGCCTGGGAAGTCATTAATTTGATTGTCCAGTATTTCCCTTATGAGATAATGCCTCACATAGCAAATGTGTACAGTGCGAGCTGAAAATGCATTTTCAGCACTAAAAAACCAAACTTTTATAACAGCTAAACCAAACGTTTCCAATGTAAATTTCCACCTTTTTATAGTGTAAAAAGACATCCTGAAGCCTGGGCAGTCATTAATTTGATTGTCCAATATTTCCCTTTTGAGATAATGCCTCTCATAGCAAATGTGTACAGCGCGAGCTGAAAATGCATTTACAGCACTAAAAAACCAAACTTTTATAACAGCTAAACCAAACGTTTCCAATGTACATTTCCACCTTTATATAGTGTAGAAAGGCATCCTGAAGCCTGGAAAGTCATTAATTTGATTGTCCAGTATTTCCTTCATGAGATATTGCAACACTTAGAAAAAGTGTACAGCGCCAGCAGACAATGAATTTTCAGCACTAAAAAAACGAAACTTCATTAACAGCTAAACTAAACGTTTCCGATGTAAATTTCCACCCTTATATAGTGTAAAAAGACATCCTGAAGCCTGGGCAGTCATTAATTTGATTGTCTAATATTTCCCTTATGAGATAATGCCTCTCATAGCAAATGTGTACAGCGCGAGCTGAAAATGCATTTACAGCACTAAAAAACCAAACTTTTATAACAGCTAAACCAAACGTTTCCAATGTACATTTCCACCTTTATATAGTGTAGAAAGGCATCCTGAAGCCTGGAAAGTCATTAATTTGATTGTCCAGTATTTCCTTCATGAGATATTGCAACACTTAGAAAAAGTGTACAGCGCCAGCAGACAATGAATTTTCAGCACTAAAAAAACGAAACTTCATTAACAGCTAAACCAAACGTTTCCAATGTAAATTTCCACATTTATAGAGTGTAAAAAGGCATCCTGAAGCCTGGGAAGTCATTAATTTGATTGTCCAGTATTTCCCTTATGAGATAATGCCTCTCATAGCAAATGTGTACAGCGCGAGCTGAAAATGCATTTACAGCCCTAAAAAACCAAACTTTTATAACAGCTAAACCAAACGTTTCCAATGTACATTTCCACCTTTATATAGTGTAGAAAGGCATCCTGAAGCCTGGAAAGTCATTAATTTGATTGTCCAGTATTTCCTTCATGAGATATTGCAACACTTAGAAAAAGTGTACAGCGCCAGCAGACAATGAATTTTCAGCACTAAAAAAACGAAACTTCATTAACAGCTAAACTAAACGTTTCCAATGTAAATTTCCACCTTTATATAGTGTAAAAAGACATCCTGAAGCCTGGGCAGTCATTAATTTGATTGTCCAATATTTCCATTATGAGATAATGCCTCTCATAGCAAATGTGTACAGCGCGAGCTGAAAATGCATATACAGCACTAAAAAACCAAACTTTTATAACAGCTAAACCAAACGTTTCCAATGTAAATTTCCACCTTTATATAGTGTAGAAAGGCATCCTGAAGCCTGGAAAGTCATTAAATTGATTGTCCAGTATTTCCTTCATGAGAAATTGCAACACTTAGAAAAAGTGTACAGCGCCAGCAGACAATGAATTTTCAGCACTAAAAAAACGAAACTTCATTAACAGCTAAACTAAACGTTTCCAATGTAAATTTCCACCCTTATATAGTGTAAAAATACATCCTGAAGCCTGGGCAGTCATTAATTTGATTGTCCAATATTTCCCTTATGAGATAATGCCTCTCATAGCAAATGTGTACAGCGCGAGCTGAAAATGCATTTACAGCACTAAAAAACCAAACTTTTATAACAGCTAAACCAAACGTTTCCAATGTAAATTTCCACCTTTATATAGTGTAAAAAGACATCCTGAAGCCTGGGCAGTCATTAATTTGATTGTCCAGTATTTCCCTTATGAGATAATGCCTCACATAGCAAAAGTGTACAGTGCGAGCTGAAAATGCATTTTCAGCACTAAAAAACCCAAACTTTTATAACAGCTAAACCAAACGTTTCCAATGTAAATTTCCACCTTTATATAGTGTAAAAAGACATCCTGAAGCCTGGGCAGTCATTAATTTGATTGTCCAATATTTCCCTTCTGAGATAATGCCTCTCATAGCAAATGTGTACAGCGCGAGCTGAAAATGCATTTACAGCACTAAAAAACCAAACTTTTATAACAGCTAAACCAAACGTTTCCAATGTACATTTCCACCTTTATATAGTGTAGAAAGGCATCCTGAAGCCTGGAAAGTCATTAATTTGATTGTCCAGTATTTCCTTCATGAGATATTGCAACACTTAGAAAAAGTGTACAGCGCCAGCAGACAATGAATTTTCAGCACTAAAAAAACGAAACTTCATTAACAGCTAAACTAAACGTTTCCGATGTAAATTTCCACCCTTATATAGTGTAAAAAGACATCCTGAAGCCTGGGCAGTCATTAATTTGATTGTCTAATATTTCCCTTATGAGATAATGCCTCTCATAGCAAATGTGTACAGCGCGAGCTGAAAATGCATTTACAGCACTAAAAAACCAAACTTTTATAACAGCTAAACCAAACGTTTCCAATGTACATTTCCACCTTTATATAGTGTAGAAAGGCATCCTGAAGCCTGGAAAGTCATTAATTTGATTGTCCAGTATTTCCTTCATGAGATATTGCAACACTTAGAAAAAGTGTACAGCGCCAGCAGACAATGAATTTTCAGCACTAAAAAAACGAAACTTCATTAACAGCTAAACCAAACGTTTCCAATGTAAATTTCCACATTTATAGAGTGTAAAAAGGCATCCTGAAGCCTGGGAAGTCATTAATTTGATTGTCCGGTATTTCCCTTATGAGATAATGCCTCTCATAGCAAATGTGTACAGCGCGAGCTGAAAATGCATTTACAGCCCTAAAAAACCAAACTTTTATAACAGCTAAACCAAACGTTTCCAATGTACATTTCCACCTTTATATAGTGTAGAAAGGCATCCTGAAGCCTGGAAAGTCATTAATTTGATTGTCCAGTATTTCCTTCATGAGATATTGCAACACTTAGAAAAAGTGTACAGCGCCAGCAGACAATGAATTTTCAGCACTAAAAAAACGAAACTTCATTAACAGCTAAACTAAACGTTTCCAATGTAAATTTCCACCTTTATATAGTGTAAAAAGACATCCTGAAGCCTGGGCAGTCATTAATTTGATTGTCCAATATTTCCATTATGAGATAATGCCTCTCATAGCAAATGTGTACAGCGCGAGCTGAAAATGCATATACAGCACTAAAAAACCAAACTTTTATAACAGCTAAACCAAACGTTTCCAATGTAAATTTCCACCTTTATATAGTGTAGAAAGGCATCCTGAAGCCTGGAAAGTCATTAAATTGATTGTCCAGTATTTCCTTCATGAGAAATTGCAACACTTAGAAAAAGTGTACAGCGCCAGCAGACAATGAATTTTCAGCACTAAAAAAACGAAACTTCATTAACAGCTAAACTAAACGTTTCCAATGTAAATTTCCACCCTTATATAGTGTAAAAATACATCCTGAAGCCTGGGCAGTCATTAATTTGATTGTCCAATATTTCCCTTATGAGATAATGCCTCTCATAGCAAATGTGTACAGCGCGAGCTGAAAATGCATTTACAGCACTAAAAAACCAAACTTTTATAACAGCTAAACCAAACGTTTCCAATGTAAATTTCCACCTTTATATAGTGTAAAAAGACATCCTGAAGCCTGGGCAGTCATTAATTTGATTGTCCAGTATTTCCCTTATGAGATAATGCCTCACATAGCAAAAGTGTACAGTGCGAGCTGAAAATGCATTTTCAGCACTAAAAAAACCAAACTTTTATAACAGCTAAACCAAACGTTTCCAATGTAAATTTCCACCTTTATATAGTGTAAAAAGACATCCTGAAGCCTGGGCAGTCATTAATTTGATTGTCCAATATTTCCCTTCTGAGATAATGCCTCTCATAGCAAATGTGTACAGCGCGAGCTGAAAATGCATTTACAGCACTAAAAAACCAAACTTTTATAACAGCTAAACCAAACGTTTCCAATGTACATTTCCACCTTTATATAGTGTAGAAAGGCATCCTGAAGCCTGGAAAGTCATTAATTTGATTGTCCAGTATTTCCTTCATGAGATATTGCAACACTTAGAAAAAGTGTACAGCGCCAGCAGACAATGAATTTTCAGCACTAAAAAAACGAAACTTCATTAACAGCTAAACTAAACGTTTCCAATGTAAATTTCCACCCTTATATAGTGTAAAAATACATCCTGAAGCCTGGGCAGTCATTAATTTGATTGTCCAATATTTCCCTTATGAGATAATGCCTCTCATAGCAAATGTGTACAGCGCGAGCTGAAAATGCATTTACAGCACTAAAAAACCAAACTTTTATAACAGCTAAACCAAACGTTTCCAATGTAAATTTCCACCTTTATATAGTGTAGAAAGGCATCCTGAAGCCTGGAAAGTCATTAATTTGATTGTCCAGTATTTCCTTCATGAGATATTGCAACACTTAGAAAAAGTGTACAGCGCCAGCAGACAATGAATTTTCAGCACTAAAAAAACGAAACTTCATTAACAGCTAAACCAAACGTTTCCAATGTAAATTTCCACATTTATAGAGTGTAAAAAGGCATCCTGAAGCCTGGGAAGTCATTAATTTGATTGTCCAGTATTTCCCTTATGAGATAATGCCTCACATAGCAAATGTGTACAGTGCGAGCTGAAAATGCATTTTCAGCACTAAAAAAACAAACTTTTATAACAGCTAAACCAAACGTTTCCAATGTAAATTTCCACCTTTATATAGTGTAAAAAGACATCCTGAAGCCTGGGCAGTCATTAATTTGATTGTCCAGTATTTCCCTTATGAGATAATGCCTCACATAGCAAATGTGTACAGTGCGAGCTGAAAATGCATTTTCAGCACTAAAAAAACCAAACTTTTATAACAGCTAAACCAAACGTTTCCAATGTACATTTCCACCTTTATATAGTGTAGAAAGGCATCCTGAAGCCTGGAAAGTCATTGATTTGATTGTCCAGTATTTCCTTCATGAGATATTGCAACACTTAGAAAAAGTGTACAGCGCCAGCAGACAATGAATTTTCAGCACTAAAAAAACGAAACTTCATTAACAGCTAAACTAAACGTTTCCAATGTAAATTTCCAACTTTATATAGAGTAAAAAGACATCCTGAAGCCTGGGCAGCCATTAATTTGATTGTCCAATATTTCCCTTATGAGATAATGCCTCTCATAGCAAATGTGTACAGCGCGAGCTGAAAATGCATTTACAGCACTAAAAAACCAAACTTTTATAACAGCTAAACCAAACGTTTCCAATGTAAATTTCCACCTTTATATAGTGTAAAAAGACATCCTGAAGCCTGGGCAGTCATTAATTTGATTGTCCAATATTTCCCTTATGAGATAATGCCTCTCATAGCAAATGTGTACAGCGCGAGCTGAAAATGCATTTACAGCACTAAAAAACCAAACTTTTATAACAGCTAAACCAAACGTTTCCAATGTAAATTTCCACCTTTATATAGTGTAGAAAGGCATCCTGAAGCCTGGAAAGTCATTAATTTGATTGTCCAGTATTTCCTTCATGAGATATTGCAACACTTAGAAAAAGTGTACAGCGCCAGCAGACAATGCATTTTCAGCACTAAAAAAAACGAAACTTCATTAACAGCTAAACTAAACGTTTCCAATGTAAATTTCCACCTTTATATAGTGTAAAAAGACATCCTGAAGCCTGGGCAGTCATTAATTTGATTGTCCAATATTTCCTTTATGAGATAATGCCTCTCATAGCAAATGTGTACAGCGCGAGCTGAAAATGCATTTACAGCACTAAAAAACCAAACTTTTATAACAGCTAAACCAAACGTTTCCAATGTAAATTTCCACCTTTATATAGTGTAGAAAGGCATCCTGAAGCCTGGAAAGTCATTAATTTGATTGTCCAGTATTTCCTTCATGAGATATTGCAACACTTAGAAAAAGTGTACAGCGCCAGCAGACAATGAATTTTCAGCACTAAAAAAACGAAACTTCATTAACAGCTAAACTAAACGTTTCCGATGTAAATTTCCACCCTTATATAGTGTAAAAAGACATCCTGAAGCCTGGGCAGTCATTAATTTGATTGTCTAATATTTCCCTTATGAGATAATGCCTCTCATAGCAAATGTGTACAGCGCGAGCTGAAAATGCATTTACAGCACTAAAAAACCAAACTTTTATAACAGCTAAACCAAACGTTTCCAATGTACATTTCCACCTTTATATAGTGTAGAAAGGCATCCTGAAGCCTGGAAAGTCATTAATTTGATTATCCAGTATTTCCTTCATGAGATATTGCAACACTTAGAAAAAGTGTACAGCGCCAGCAGACAATGAATTTTCAGCACTAAAAAAACGAAACTTCATTAACAGCTAAACCAAACGTTTCCAATGTAAATTTCCACATTTATAGAGTGTAAAAAGGCATCCTGAAGCCTGGGAAGTCATTAATTTGATTGTCCAGTATTTCCCTTATGAGATAATGCCTCACATAGCAAATGTGTACAGTGCGAGCTGAAAATGCATTTTCAGCACTAAAAAACCAAACTTTTATAACAGCTAAACCAAACGTTTCCAATGTAAATTTCCACCTTTATATAGTGTAAAAAGACATCCTGAAGCCTGGGCAGTCATTAATTTGATTGTCCAGTATTTCCCTTATGAGATAATGCCTCACACAGCAAATGTGTACAGTGCGAGCTGAAAATGCATTTTCAGCACTAAAAAAACCAAACTTTTATAACAGCTAAACCAAACGTTTCCAATGTAAATTTCCACCTTTATATAGTGTAAAAAGACATCCTGAAGCCTGGGCAGTCATTAATTTGATTGTCCAATATTTCCCTTCTGAGATAATGCCTCTCATAGCAAATGTGTACAGCGCGAGCTGAAAATGCATTTACAGCACTAAAAAACCAAACTTTTATAACAGCTAAACCAAACGTTTCCAATGTACATTTCCACCTTTATATAGTGTAGAAAGGCATCCTGAAGCCTGGAAAGTCATTAATTTGATTGTCCAGTATTTCCTTCATGAGATATTGCAACACTTAGAAAAAGTGTACAGCGCCAGCAGACAATGAATTTTCAGCACTAAAAAAACGAAACTTCATTAACAGCTAAACTAAACGTTTCCAATGTAAATTTCCACCCTTATATAGTGTAAAAAGACATCCTGAAGCCTGGGCAGTCATTAATTTGATTGTCCAATATTTCCCTTATGAGATAATGCCTCTCATAGCAAATGTGTACAGCGCGAGCTGAAAATGCATTTACAGCACTAAAAAACCAAACTTTTATAACAGCTAAACCAAACGTTTCCAATGTAAATTTCCACCTTTATATAGTGTAGAAAGGCATCCTGAAGCCTGGAAAGTCATTAATTTGATTGTCCAGTATTTCCTTCATGAGATATTGCAACACTTAGAAAAAGTGTACAGCGCCAGCAGACAATGAATTTTCAGCACTAAAAAAACGAAACTTCATTAACAGCTAAACCAAACGTTTCCAATGTAAATTTCCACATTTATAGAGTGTAAAAAGGCATCCTGAAGCCTGGGAAGTCATTAATTTGATTGTCCAGTATTTCCCTTATGAGATAATGCCTCACATAGCAAATGTGTACAGTGCGAGCTGAAAATGCATTTTCAGCACTAAAAAACCAAACTTTTATAACAGCTAAACCAAACGTTTCCAATGTAAATTTCCACCTTTATATAGTGTAAAAAGACATCCTGAAGCCTGGGCAGTCATTAATTTGATTGTCCAGTATTTCCCTTATGAGATAATGCCTCACACAGCAAATGTGTACAGTGCGAGCTGAAAATGCATTTTCAGCACTAAAAAAACCAAACTTTTATAACAGCTAAACCAAACGTTTCCAATGTAAATTTCCACCTTTATATAGTGTAAAAAGACATCCTGAAGCCTGGGCAGTCATTAATTTGATTGTCCAATATTTCCCTTCTGAGATAATGCCTCTCATAGCAAATGTGTACAGCGCGAGCTGAAAATGCATTTACAGCACTAAAAAACCAAACTTTTATAACAGCTAAACCAAACGTTTCCAATGTACATTTCCACCTTTATATAGTGTAGAAAGGCATCCTGAAGCCTGGAAAGTCATTAATTTGATTGTCCAGTATTTCCTTCATGAGATATTGCAACACTTAGAAAAAGTGTACAGCGCCAGCAGACAATGAATTTTCAGCACTAAAAAAACGAAACTTCATTAACAGCTAAACTAAACGTTTCCAATGTAAATTTCCACCCTTATATAGTGTAAAAAGACATCCTGAAGCCTGGGCAGTCATTAATTTGATTGTCCAATATTTCCCTTATGAGATAATGCTTCTCATAGCAAATGTGTACAGCGCGAGCTGAAAATGCATTTACAGCACTAAAAAACCAAACTTTTATAACAGCTAAACCAAACGTTTCCAATGTAAATTTCCACCTTTATATAGTGTAGAAAGGCATCCTGAAGCCTGGAAAGTCATTAATTTGATTGTCCAGTATTTCCCTTATGAGATAATGCCTCACATAGCAAATGTGTACAGTGCGAGCTGAAAATGCATTTTCAGCACTAAAAAAACAAACTTTTATAACAGCTAAACCAAACGTTTCCAATGTAAATTTCCACCTTTATATAGTGTAAAAAGACATCCTGAAGCCTGGGCAGTCATTAATTTGATTGTCCAGTATTTCCCTTATGAGATAATGCCTCACATAGCAAATGTGTACAGTGCGAGCTGAAAATGCATTTTCAGCACTAAAAAAACCAAACTTTTATAACAGCTAAACCAAACGTTTCCAATGTACATTTCCACCTTTATATAGTGTAGAAAGGCATCCTGAAGCCTGGAAAGTCATTGATTTGATTGTCCAGTATTTCCTTCATGAGATATTGCAACACTTAGAAAAAGTGTACAGCGCCAGCAGACAATGAATTTTCAGCACTAAAAAAACGAAACTTCATTAACAGCTAAACTAAACGTTTCCAATGTAAATTTCCAACTTTATATAGAGTAAAAAGACATCCTGAAGCCTGGGCAGCCATTAATTTGATTGTCCAATATTTCCCTTATGAGATAATGCCTCTCATAGCAAATGTGTACAGCGCGAGCTGAAAATGCATTTACAGCACTAAAAAACCAAACTTTTATAACAGCTAAACCAAACGTTTCCAATGTAAATTTCCACCTTTATATAGTGTAAAAAGACATCCTGAAGCCTGGGCAGTCATTAATTTGATTGTCCAATATTTCCCTTATGAGATAATGCCTCTCATAGCAAATGTGTACAGCGCGAGCTGAAAATGCATTTACAGCACTAAAAAACCAAACTTTTATAACAGCTAAACCAAACGTTTCCAATGTAAATTTCCACCTTTATATAGTGTAGAAAGGCATCCTGAAGCCTGGAAAGTCATTAATTTGATTGTCCAGTATTTCCTTCATGAGATATTGCAACACTTAGAAAAAGTGTACAGCGCCAGCAGACAATGCATTTTCAGCACTAAAAAAAACGAAACTTCATTAACAGCTAAACTAAACGTTTCCAATGTAAATGTCCACCTTTATATAGTGTAAAAAGACATCCTGAAGCCTGGGCAGTCATTAATTTGATTGTCCAATATTTCCTTTATGAGATAATGCCTCTCATAGCAAATGTGTACAGCGCGAGCTGAAAATGCATTTACAGCACTAAAAAACCAAACTTTTATAACAGCTAAACCAAACGTTTCCAATGTAAATTTCCACCTTTATATAGTGTAGAAAGGCATCCTGAAGCCTGGAAAGTCATTAATTTGATTGTCCAGTATTTCCTTCATGAGATATTGCAACACTTAGAAAAAGTGTACAGCGCCAGCAGACAATGAATTTTCAGCACTAAAAAAACGAAACTTCATTAACAGCTAAACTAAACGTTTCCGATGTAAATTTCCACCCTTATATAGTGTAAAAAGACATCCTGAAGCCTGGGCAGTCATTAATTTGATTGTCTAATATTTCCCTTATGAGATAATGCCTCTCATAGCAAATGTGTACAGCGCGAGCTGAAAATGCATTTACAGCACTAAAAAACCAAACTTTTATAACAGCTAAACCAAACGTTTCCAATGTACATTTCCACCTTTATATAGTGTAGAAAGGCATCCTGAAGCCTGGAAAGTCATTAATTTGATTATCCAGTATTTCCTTCATGAGATATTGCAACACTTAGAAAAAGTGTACAGCGCCAGCAGACAATGAATTTTCAGCACTAAAAAAACGAAACTTCATTAACAGCTAAACCAAACGTTTCCAATGTAAATTTCCACATTTATAGAGTGTAAAAAGGCATCCTGAAGCCTGGGAAGTCATTAATTTGATTGTCCAGTATTTCCCTTATGAGATAATGCCTCACATAGCAAATGTGTACAGTGCGAGCTGAAAATGCATTTTCAGCACTAAAAAACCAAACTTTTATAACAGCTAAACCAAACGTTTCCAATGTAAATTTCCACCTTTATATAGTGTAAAAAGACATCCTGAAGCCTGGGCAGTCATTAATTTGATTGTCCAGTATTTCCCTTATGAGATAATGCCTCACACAGCAAATGTGTACAGTGCGAGCTGAAAATGCATTTTCAGCACTAAAAAAACCAAACTTTTATAACAGCTAAACCAAACGTTTCCAATGTAAATTTCCACCTTTATATAGTGTAAAAAGACATCCTGAAGCCTGGGCAGTCATTAATTTGATTGTCCAATATTTCCCTTCTGAGATAATGCCTCTCATAGCAAATGTGTACAGCGCGAGCTGAAAATGCATTTACAGCACTAAAAAACCAAACTTTTATAACAGCTAAACCAAACGTTTCCAATGTACATTTCCACCTTTATATAGTGTAGAAAGGCATCCTGAAGCCTGGAAAGTCATTAATTTGATTGTCCAGTATTTCCTTCATGAGATATTGCAACACTTAGAAAAAGTGTACAGCGCCAGCAGACAATGAATTTTCAGCACTAAAAAAACGAAACTTCATTAACAGCTAAACTAAACGTTTCCAATGTAAATTTCCACCCTTATATAGTGTAAAAAGACATCCTGAAGCCTGGGCAGTCATTAATTTGATTGTCCAATATTTCCCTTATGAGATAATGCCTCTCATAGCAAATGTGTACAGCGCGAGCTGAAAATGCATTTACAGCACTAAAAAACCAAACTTTTATAACAGCTAAACCAAACGTTTCCAATGTAAATTTCCACCTTTATATAGTGTAGAAAGGCATCCTGAAGCCTGGAAAGTCATTAATTTGATTGTCCAGTATTTCCTTCATGAGATATTGCAACACTTAGAAAAAGTGTACAGCGCCAGCAGACAATGAATTTTCAGCACTAAAAAAACGAAACTTCATTAACAGCTAAACTAAACGTTTCCGATGTAAATTTCCACCCTTATATAGTGTAAAAAGACATCCTGAAGCCTGGGCAGTCATTAATTTGATTGTCTAATATTTCCCTTATGAGATAATGCCTCTCATAGCAAATGTGTACAGCGCGAGCTGAAAATGCATTTACAGCACTAAAAAACCAAACTTTTATAACAGCTAAACCAAACGTTTCCAATGTACATTTCCACCTTTATATAGTGTAGAAAGGCATCCTGAAGCCTGGAAAGTCATTAATTTGATTATCCAGTATTTCCTTCATGAGATATTGCAACACTTAGAAAAAGTGTACAGCGCCAGCAGACAATGAATTTTCAGCACTAAAAAAACGAAACTTCATTAACAGCTAAACCAAACGTTTCCAATGTAAATTTCCACATTTATAGAGTGTAAAAAGGCATCCTGAAGCCTGGGAAGTCATTAATTTGATTGTCCAGTATTTCCCTTATGAGATAATGCCTCACATAGCAAATGTGTACAGTGCGAGCTGAAAATGCATTTTCAGCACTAAAAAACCAAACTTTTATAACAGCTAAACCAAACGTTTCCAATGTAAATTTCCACCTTTATATAGTGTAAAAAGGCATCCTGAAGCCTGGAAAGTCTTTAATTTGATTGTCCAGTATTTCCTTCATGAGATATTGCAACACTTAGAAAAAGTGTACAGCGCCAGCAGACAATGAATTTTCAGCACTAAAAAAACGAAACTTCATTAACAGCTAAACTAAACGTTTCCAATGTAAATTTCCAACTTTATATAGAGTAAAAAGACATCCTGAAGCCTGGGCAGCCATTAATTTGATTGTCCAATATTTCCCTTATGAGATAATGCCTCTCATAGCAAATGTGTACAGCGCGAGCTGAAAATGCATTTACAGCACTAAAAAACCAAACTTTTATAACAGCTAAACCAAACGTTTCCAATGTAAATTTCCACCTTTATATAGTGTAAAAAGACATCCTGAAGCCTGGGCAGTCATTAATTTGATTGTCCAATATTTCCCTTATGAGATAATGCCTCTCATAGCAAATGTGTACAGCGCGAGCTGAAAATGCATTTACAGCACTAAAAAACCAAACTTTTATAACAGCTAAACCAAACGTTTCCAATGTAAATTTCCACCTTTATATAGTGTAGAAAGGCATCCTGAAGCCTGGAAAGTCATTAATTTGATTGTCCAGTATTTCCTTCATGAGATATTGCAACACTTAGAAAAAGTGTACAGCGCCAGCAGACAATGCATTTTCAGCACTAAAAAAAACGAAACTTCATTAACAGCTAAACTAAACGTTTCCAATGTAAATTTCCACCTTTATATAGTGTAAAAAGACATCCTGAAGCCTGGGCAGTCATTAATTTGATTGTCCAATATTTCCTTTATGAGATAATGCCTCTCATAGCAAATGTGTACAGCGCGAGCTGAAAATGCATTTACAGCACTAAAAAACCAAACTTTTATAACAGCTAAACCAAACGTTTCCAATGTAAATTTCCACCTTTATATAGTGTAGAAAGGCATCCTGAAGCCTGGAAAGTCATTAATTTGATTGTCCAGTATTTCCTTCATGAGATATTGCAACACTTAGAAAAAGTGTACAGCGCCAGCAGACAATGAATTTTCAGCACTAAAAAAACGAAACTTCATTAACAGCTAAACTAAACGTTTCCGATGTAAATTTCCACCCTTATATAGTGTAAAAAGACATCCTGAAGCCTGGGCAGTCATTAATTTGATTGTCTAATATTTCCCTTATGAGATAATGCCTCTCATAGCAAATGTGTACAGCGCGAGCTGAAAATGCATTTACAGCACTAAAAAACCAAACTTTTATAACAGCTAAACCAAACGTTTCCAATGTACATTTCCACCTTTATATAGTGTAGAAAGGCATCCTGAAGCCTGGAAAGTCATTAATTTGATTATCCAGTATTTCCTTCATGAGATATTGCAACACTTAGAAAAAGTGTACAGCGCCAGCAGACAATGAATTTTCAGCACTAAAAAAACGAAACTTCATTAACAGCTAAACCAAACGTTTCCAATGTAAATTTCCACATTTATAGAGTGTAAAAAGGCATCCTGAAGCCTGGGAAGTCATTAATTTGATTGTCCAGTATTTCCCTTATGAGATAATGCCTCACATAGCAAATGTGTACAGTGCGAGCTGAAAATGCATTTTCAGCACTAAAAAACCAAACTTTTATAACAGCTAAACCAAACGTTTCCAATGTAAATTTCCACCTTTATATAGTGTAAAAAGACATCCTGAAGCCTGGGCAGTCATTAATTTGATTGTCCAGTATTTCCCTTATGAGATAATGCCTCACACAGCAAATGTGTACAGTGCGAGCTGAAAATGCATTTTCAGCACTAAAAAAACCAAACTTTTATAACAGCTAAACCAAACGTTTCCAATGTAAATTTCCACCTTTATATAGTGTAAAAAGACATCCTGAAGCCTGGGCAGTCATTAATTTGATTGTCCAATATTTCCCTTCTGAGATAATGCCTCTCATAGCAAATGTGTACAGCGCGAGCTGAAAATGCATTTACAGCACTAAAAAACCAAACTTTTATAACAGCTAAACCAAACGTTTCCAATGTACATTTCCACCTTTATATAGTGTAGAAAGGCATCCTGAAGCCTGGAAAGTCATTAATTTGATTGTCCAGTATTTCCTTCATGAGATATTGCAACACTTAGAAAAAGTGTACAGCGCCAGCAGACAATGAATTTTCAGCACTAAAAAAACGAAACTTCATTAACAGCTAAACTAAACGTTTCCAATGTAAATTTCCACCCTTATATAGTGTAAAAAGACATCCTGAAGCCTGGGCAGTCATTAATTTGATTGTCCAATATTTCCCTTATGAGATAATGCCTCTCATAGCAAATGTGTACAGCGCGAGCTGAAAATGCATTTACAGCACTAAAAAACCAAACTTTTATAACAGCTAAACCAAACGTTTCCAATGTAAATTTCCACCTTTATATAGTGTAGAAAGGCATCCTGAAGCCTGGAAAGTCATTAATTTGATTGTCCAGTATTTCCTTCATGAGATATTGCAACACTTAGAAAAAGTGTACAGCGCCAGCAGACAATGAATTTTCAGCACTAAAAAAACGAAACTTCATTAACAGCTAAACCAAACGTTTCCAATGTAAATTTCCACATTTATAGAGTGTAAAAAGGCATCCTGAAGCCTGGGAAGTCATTAATTTGATTGTCCAGTATTTCCCTTATGAGATAATGCCTCACATAGCAAATGTGTACAGTGCGAGCTGAAAATGCATTTTCAGCACTAAAAAACCAAACTTTTATAACAGCTAAACCAAACGTTTCCAATGTAAATTTCCACCTTTATATAGTGTAAAAAGGCATCCTGAAGCCTGGGCAGTCATTAATTTGATTGTCCAGTATTTCCCTTATGAGATAATGCCTCACATAGCAAATGTGTACAGTGCGAGCTGAAAATGCATTTTAAGCACTAAAAAACCAAACATTTATAACAGCTAAACCAAACGTTTCCAATGTAAATTTCCACCTTTATATAGTGTAAAAAGACATCCTGAAGCCTGGGCAGTCATTAATTTGATTGTCCAATATTTCCCTTATGAGATAATGCCTCTCATAGCAAATGTGTACAGCGCGAGCTGAAAATGCATTTACAGCACTAAAAAACCAAACTTTTATAACAGCTAAACCAAACGTTTCCAATGTACATTTCCACCTTTATATAGTGTAGAAAGGCATCCTGAAGCCTGGAAAGTCATTAATTTGATTGTCCAGTATTTCCTTCATGAGATATTGCAACACTTAGAAAAAGTGTACAGCGCCAGCAGACAATGAATTTTCAGCACTAAAAAAACGAAACTTCATTAACAGCTAAACTAAACGTTTCCAATGTAAATTTCCACCCTTATATAGTGTAAAAAGACATCCTGAAGCCTGGGCAGTCATTAATTTGATTGTCCAATATTTCCCTTATGAGATAATGCTTCTCATAGCAAATGTGTACAGCGCGAGCTGAAAATGCATTTACAGCACTAAAAAACCAAACTTTTATAACAGCTAAACCAAACGTTTCCAATGTAAATTTCCACCTTTATATAGTGTAGAAAGGCATCCTGAAGCCTGGAAAGTCATTAATTTGATTGTCCAGTATTTCCCTTATGAGATAATGCCTCACATAGCAAATGTGTACAGTGCGAGCTGAAAATGCATTTTCAGCACTAAAAAAACAAACTTTTATAACAGCTAAACCAAACGTTTCCAATGTAAATTTCCACCTTTATATAGTGTAAAAAGACATCCTGAAGCCTGGGCAGTCATTAATTTGATTGTCCAGTATTTCCCTTATGAGATAATGCCTCACATAGCAAATGTGTACAGTGCGAGCTGAAAATGCATTTTCAGCACTAAAAAAACCAAACTTTTATAACAGCTAAACCAAACGTTTCCAATGTACATTTCCACCTTTATATAGTGTAGAAAGGCATCCTGAAGCCTGGAAAGTCATTGATTTGATTGTCCAGTATTTCCTTCATGAGATATTGCAACACTTAGAAAAAGTGTACAGCGCCAGCAGACAATGAATTTTCAGCACTAAAAAAACGAAACTTCATTAACAGCTAAACTAAACGTTTCCAATGTAAATTTCCAACTTTATATAGAGTAAAAAGACATCCTGAAGCCTGGGCAGCCATTAATTTGATTGTCCAATATTTCCCTTATGAGATAATGCCTCTCATAGCAAATGTGTACAGCGCGAGCTGAAAATGCATTTACAGCACTAAAAAACCAAACTTTTATAACAGCTAAACCAAACGTTTCCAATGTAAATTTCCACCTTTATATAGTGTAAAAAGACATCCTGAAGCCTGGGCAGTCATTAATTTGATTGTCCAATATTTCCCTTATGAGATAATGCCTCTCATAGCAAATGTGTACAGCGCGAGCTGAAAATGCATTTACAGCACTAAAAAACCAAACTTTTATAACAGCTAAACCAAACGTTTCCAATGTAAATTTCCACCTTTATATAGTGTAGAAAGGCATCCTGAAGCCTGGAAAGTCATTAATTTGATTGTCCAGTATTTCCTTCATGAGATATTGCAACACTTAGAAAAAGTGTACAGCGCCAGCAGACAATGCATTTTCAGCACTAAAAAAAACGAAACTTCATTAACAGCTAAACTAAACGTTTCCAATGTAAATGTCCACCTTTATATAGTGTAAAAAGACATCCTGAAGCCTGGGCAGTCATTAATTTGATTGTCCAATATTTCCTTTATGAGATAATGCCTCTCATAGCAAATGTGTACAGCGCGAGCTGAAAATGCATTTACAGCACTAAAAAACCAAACTTTTATAACAGCTAAACCAAACGTTTCCAATGTAAATTTCCACCTTTATATAGTGTAGAAAGGCATCCTGAAGCCTGGAAAGTCATTAATTTGATTGTCCAGTATTTCCTTCATGAGATATTGCAACACTTAGAAAAAGTGTACAGCGCCAGCAGACAATGAATTTTCAGCACTAAAAAAACGAAACTTCATTAACAGCTAAACTAAACGTTTCCGATGTAAATTTCCACCCTTATATAGTGTAAAAAGACATCCTGAAGCCTGGGCAGTCATTAATTTGATTGTCTAATATTTCCCTTATGAGATAATGCCTCTCATAGCAAATGTGTACAGCGCGAGCTGAAAATGCATTTACAGCACTAAAAAACCAAACTTTTATAACAGCTAAACCAAACGTTTCCAATGTACATTTCCACCTTTATATAGTGTAGAAAGGCATCCTGAAGCCTGGAAAGTCATTAATTTGATTATCCAGTATTTCCTTCATGAGATATTGCAACACTTAGAAAAAGTGTACAGCGCCAGCAGACAATGAATTTTCAGCACTAAAAAAACGAAACTTCATTAACAGCTAAACCAAACGTTTCCAATGTAAATTTCCACATTTATAGAGTGTAAAAAGGCATCCTGAAGCCTGGGAAGTCATTAATTTGATTGTCCAGTATTTCCCTTATGAGATAATGCCTCACATAGCAAATGTGTACAGTGCGAGCTGAAAATGCATTTTCAGCACTAAAAAACCAAACTTTTATAACAGCTAAACCAAACGTTTCCAATGTAAATTTCCACCTTTATATAGTGTAAAAAGACATCCTGAAGCCTGGGCAGTCATTAATTTGATTGTCCAGTATTTCCCTTATGAGATAATGCCTCACACAGCAAATGTGTACAGTGCGAGCTGAAAATGCATTTTCAGCACTAAAAAAACCAAACTTTTATAACAGCTAAACCAAACGTTTCCAATGTAAATTTCCACCTTTATATAGTGTAAAAAGACATCCTGAAGCCTGGGCAGTCATTAATTTGATTGTCCAATATTTCCCTTCTGAGATAATGCCTCTCATAGCAAATGTGTACAGCGCGAGCTGAAAATGCATTTACAGCACTAAAAAACCAAACTTTTATAACAGCTAAACCAAACGTTTCCAATGTACATTTCCACCTTTATATAGTGTAGAAAGGCATCCTGAAGCCTGGAAAGTCATTAATTTGATTGTCCAGTATTTCCTTCATGAGATATTGCAACACTTAGAAAAAGTGTACAGCGCCAGCAGACAATGAATTTTCAGCACTAAAAAAACGAAACTTCATTAACAGCTAAACTAAACGTTTCCAATGTAAATTTCCACCCTTATATAGTGTAAAAAGACATCCTGAAGCCTGGGCAGTCATTAATTTGATTGTCCAATATTTCCCTTATGAGATAATGCCTCTCATAGCAAATGTGTACAGCGCGAGCTGAAAATGCATTTACAGCACTAAAAAACCAAACTTTTATAACAGCTAAACCAAACGTTTCCAATGTAAATTTCCACCTTTATATAGTGTAGAAAGGCATCCTGAAGCCTGGAAAGTCATTAATTTGATTGTCCAGTATTTCCTTCATGAGATATTGCAACACTTAGAAAAAGTGTACAGCGCCAGCAGACAATGAATTTTCAGCACTAAAAAAACGAAACTTCATTAACAGCTAAACTAAACGTTTCCGATGTAAATTTCCACCCTTATATAGTGTAAAAAGACATCCTGAAGCCTGGGCAGTCATTAATTTGATTGTCTAATATTTCCCTTATGAGATAATGCCTCTCATAGCAAATGTGTACAGCGCGAGCTGAAAATGCATTTACAGCACTAAAAAACCAAACTTTTATAACAGCTAAACCAAACGTTTCCAATGTACATTTCCACCTTTATATAGTGTAGAAAGGCATCCTGAAGCCTGGAAAGTCATTAATTTGATTATCCAGTATTTCCTTCATGAGATATTGCAACACTTAGAAAAAGTGTACAGCGCCAGCAGACAATGAATTTTCAGCACTAAAAAAACGAAACTTCATTAACAGCTAAACCAAACGTTTCCAATGTAAATTTCCACATTTATAGAGTGTAAAAAGGCATCCTGAAGCCTGGGAAGTCATTAATTTGATTGTCCAGTATTTCCCTTATGAGATAATGCCTCACATAGCAAATGTGTACAGTGCGAGCTGAAAATGCATTTTCAGCACTAAAAAACCAAACTTTTATAACAGCTAAACCAAACGTTTCCAATGTAAATTTCCACCTTTATATAGTGTAAAAAGACATCCTGAAGCCTGGGCAGTCATTAATTTGATTGTCCAGTATTTCCCTTATGAGATAATGCCTCACACAGCAAATGTGTACAGTGCGAGCTGAAAATGCATTTTCAGCACTAAAAAAACCAAACTTTTATAACAGCTAAACCAAACGTTTCCAATGTAAATTTCCACCTTTATATAGTGTAAAAAGACATCCTGAAGCCTGGGCAGTCATTAATTTGATTGTCCAATATTTCCCTTCTGAGATAATGCCTCTCATAGCAAATGTGTACAGCGCGAGCTGAAAATGCATTTACAGCACTAAAAAACCAAACTTTTATAACAGCTAAACCAAACGTTTCCAATGTACATTTCCACCTTTATATAGTGTAGAAAGGCATCCTGAAGCCTGGAAAGTCATTAATTTGATTGTCCAGTATTTCCTTCATGAGATATTGCAACACTTAGAAAAAGTGTACAGCGCCAGCAGACAATGAATTTTCAGCACTAAAAAAACGAAACTTCATTAACAGCTAAACTAAACGTTTCCAATGTAAATTTCCACCCTTATATAGTGTAAAAAGACATCCTGAAGCCTGGGCAGTCATTAATTTGATTGTCCAATATTTCCCTTATGAGATAATGCCTCTCATAGCAAATGTGTACAGCGCGAGCTGAAAATGCATTTACAGCACTAAAAAACCAAACTTTTATAACAGCTAAACCAAACGTTTCCAATGTAAATTTCCACCTTTATATAGTGTAGAAAGGCATCCTGAAGCCTGGAAAGTCATTAATTTGATTGTCCAGTATTTCCTTCATGAGATATTGCAACACTTAGAAAAAGTGTACAGCGCCAGCAGACAATGAATTTTCAGCACTAAAAAAACGAAACTTCATTAACAGCTAAACCAAACGTTTCCAATGTAAATTTCCACATTTATAGAGTGTAAAAAGGCATCCTGAAGCCTGGGAAGTCATTAATTTGATTGTCCAGTATTTCCCTTATGAGATAATGCCTCACATAGCAAATGTGTACAGTGCGAGCTGAAAATGCATTTTCAGCACTAAAAAACCAAACTTTTATAACAGCTAAACCAAACGTTTCCAATGTAAATTTCCACCTTTATATAGTGTAAAAAGACATCCTGAAGCCTGGGCAGTCATTAATTTGATTGTCCAGTATTTCCCTTATGAGATAATGCCTCACACAGCAAATGTGTACAGTGCGAGCTGAAAATGCATTTTCAGCACTAAAAAAACCAAACTTTTATAACAGCTAAACCAAACGTTTCCAATGTAAATTTCCACCTTTATATAGTGTAAAAAGACATCCTGAAGCCTGGGCAGTCATTAATTTGATTGTCCAATATTTCCCTTCTGAGATAATGCCTCTCATAGCAAATGTGTACAGCGCGAGCTGAAAATGCATTTACAGCACTAAAAAACCAAACTTTTATAACAGCTAAACCAAACGTTTCCAATGTACATTTCCACCTTTATATAGTGTAGAAAGGCATCCTGAAGCCTGGAAAGTCATTAATTTGATTGTCCAGTATTTCCTTCATGAGATATTGCAACACTTAGAAAAAGTGTACAGCGCCAGCAGACAATGAATTTTCAGCACTAAAAAAACGAAACTTCATTAACAGCTAAACTAAACGTTTCCAATGTAAATTTCCACCCTTATATAGTGTAAAAAGACATCCTGAAGCCTGGGCAGTCATTAATTTGATTGTCCAATATTTCCCTTATGAGATAATGCTTCTCATAGCAAATGTGTACAGCGCGAGCTGAAAATGCATTTACAGCACTAAAAAACCAAACTTTTATAACAGCTAAACCAAACGTTTCCAATGTAAATTTCCACCTTTATATAGTGTAGAAAGGCATCCTGAAGCCTGGAAAGTCATTAATTTGATTGTCCAGTATTTCCTTCATGAGATATTGCAACACTTAGAAAAAGTGTACAGCGCCAGCAGACAATGAATTTTCAGCACTAAAAAAACGAAACTTCATTAACAGCTAAACCAAACGTTTCCAATGTAAATTTCCACATTTATAGAGTGTAAAAAGGCATCCTGAAGCCTGGGAAGTCATTAATTTGATTGTCCAGTATTTCCCTTATGAGATAATGCCTCACATAGCAAATGTGTACAGTGCGAGCTGAAAATGCATTTTCAGCACTAAAAAACCAAACTTTTATAACAGCTAAACCAAACGTTTCCAATGTAAATTTCCACCTTTATATAGTGTAAAAAGACATCCTGAAGCCTGGGCAGTCATTAATTTGATTGTCCAGTATTTCCCTTATGAGATAATGCCTCACACAGCAAATGTGTACAGTGCGAGCTGAAAATGCATTTTCAGCACTAAAAAAACCAAACTTTTATAACAGCTAAACCAAACGTTTCCAATGTAAATTTCCACCTTTATATAGTGTAAAAAGACATCCTGAAGCCTGGGCAGTCATTAATTTGATTGTCCAATATTTCCCTTCTGAGATAATGCCTCTCATAGCAAATGTGTACAGCGCGAGCTGAAAATGCATTTACAGCACTAAAAAACCAAACTTTTATAACAGCTAAACCAAACGTTTCCAATGTACATTTCCACCTTTATAGAGTGTAGAAAGGCATCCTGAAGCCTGGAAAGTCATTAATTTGATTGTCCAGTATTTCCTTCATGAGATATTGCAACACTTAGATAAAGTGTACAGCGCCAGCAGACAATGAATTTTCAGCACTAAAAAAACGAAACTTCATTAACAGCTAAACTAAACGTTTCCAATGTAAATTTCCACCCTTATATAGTGTAAAAAGACATCCTGAAGCCTGGGCAGTCATTAATTTGATTGTCCAATATTTCCCTTATGAGATAATGCCTCTCATAGCAAATGTGTACAGCGCGAGCTGAAAATGCATTTACAGCACTAAAAAACCAAACTTTTATAACAGCTAAACCAAACGTTCCAATGTAAATTTCCACCTTTATATAGTGTATAAAAGGCATCCTGAAGCCTGGAAAGTCATTAATTTGATTGTCCAGTATTTCCTTCATGAGATTATGCAACACTTAGAAAAAGTGTACAGTGCCAGCAGACAATGAATTTTCAGCACTAAAAAAACGAAACTTCATTAACAGCTAAACCAAACGTTTCCAATGTAAATTTCCACATTTATAGAGTGTAAAAAGGCATCCTGAAGCCTGGGAAGTCATTAATTTGATTGTCCAGTATTTCCCTTATGAGATAATGCTTCACATAGCAAATGTGTACAGTGCGAGCTGAAAATGCATTTTCAGCACTAAAAAAACAAACTTTTATAACAGCTAAACCAAACGTTTCCAATGTAAATTTCCACCTTTATATAGTGTAAAAAGACATCCTGAAGCCTGGGCAGTCATTAATTTGATTGTCCAGTATTTCCCTTATGAGATAATGCCTCACACAGCAAATGTGTACAGTGCGAGCTGAAAATGCATTTTCAGCACTAAAAAAAACAAACTTTTATAACAGCTAAACCAAACGTTTCCAATGTAAATTTCCACCTTTATATAGTGTAAAAAGACATCCTGAAGCCTGGGCAGTCATTAATTTGATTGTCCAATATTTCCCTTCTGAGATAATGCCTCTCATAGCAAATGTGTACAGCGCGAGCTGAAAATGCATTTACAGCACTAAAAAACCAAACTTTTATAACAGCTAAACCAAACGTTTCCAATGTACATTTCCACCTTTATATAGTGTAGAAAGGCATCCTGAAGCCTGGAAAGTCATTAATTTGATTGTCCAGTATTTCCTTCATGAGATATTGCAACACATAGAAAAAGTGTACAGCGCCAGCAGACAATGAATTTTCAGCACTAAAAAAACGAAACTTCATTAACAGCTAAACTAAACGTTTCCAATGTAAATTTCCACCCTTATATAGTGTAAAAAGACATCCTGAAGCCTGGGCAGTCATTAATTTGATTGTCCAATATTTCCCTTATGAGATAATGCCTCTCATAGCAAATGTGTACAGCGCGAGCTGAAAATGCATTTACAGCACTAAAAAACCAAACTTTTATAACAGCTAAACCAAACGTTTCCAATGTAAATTTCCACCTTTATATAGTGTAGAAAGGCATCCTGAAGCCTGGAAAGTCATTAATTTGATTGTCCAGTATTTCCTTCATGAGATATTGCAACACTTAGAAAAAGTGTACAGCGCCAGCAGACAATGAATTTTCAGCACTAAAAAAACGAAACTTCATTAACAGCTAAACCAAACGTTTCCAATGTAAATTTCCACATTTATAGAGTGTAAAAAGGCATCCTGAAGCCTGGGAAGTCATTAATTTGATTGTCCAGTATTTCCCTTATGAGATAATGCCTCACATAGCAAATGTGTACAGTGCGAGCTGAAAATGCATTTTCAGCACTAAAAAACCAAACTTTTATAACAGCTAAACCAAACGTTTCCAATGTAAATTTCCACCTTTATATAGTGTAAAAAGACATCCTGAAACCTGGGCAGTCATTAATTTGATTGTCCAGTATTTCCCTTATGAGATAATGCCTCACACAGCAAATGTGTACAGTGCGAGCTGAAAATGCATTTTCAGCACTAAAAAAACCAAACTTTTATAACAGCTAAACCAAACGTTTCCAATGTAAATTTCCACCTTTATATAGTGTAAAAAGACATCCTGAAGCCTGGGCAGTCATTAATTTGATTGTCCAATATTTCCCTTCTGAGATAATGCCTCTCATAGCAAATGTGTACAGCGCGAGCTGAAAATGCATTTACAGCACTAAAAAACCAAACTTTTATAACAGCTAAACCAAACGTTTCCAATGTACATTTCCACCTTTATATAGTGTAGAAGGCATCCTGAAGCCTGGAAAGTCATTAATTTGATTGTCCAGTATTTCCTTCATGAGATATTGCAACACTTAGAAAAAGTGTACAGCGCCAGCAGACAATGAATTTTCAGCACTAAAAAAACGAAACTTAATTAACAGCTAAACTAAACGTTTCCAATGTAAATTTCCACCCTTATATAGTGTAAAAAGACATCCTGAAGCCTGGGCAGTCATTAATTTGATTGTCCAATATTTCCCTTATGAGATAATGCCTCTCATAGCAAATGTGTACAGCGCGAGCTGAAAATGCATTTTCAGCACTAAAAAACCAAACTTTTATAACAGCTAAATCAAACGTTTCCAATGTAAATTTCCACCTTTATATAGTGTAGAAAGGCATCTTGAATCCTGGAAAGTCATTAATTTGATTGTCCAGTATTTCCTTCATGAGATATTGCAACACTTAGAAAAAGTGTACAGCGCCAAGCAGACAATGAATTTTCAGCACTAAAAAAACGAAACTTCATTAACAGCTAAACCAAACGTTTCCAATGTAAATTTCCACATTTATAGAGTGTAAAAAGGCATCCTGAAGCCTGGGAAGTCATTAATTTGATTGTCCAGTATTTCCCTTATGAGATAATGCCTCACATAGCAAATGTGTACAGTGCGAGCTGAAAATGCATTTTCAGCACTAAAAAACCAAACTTTTATAACAGCTAAACCAAACGTTTCCAATGTAAATTTCCACCTTTATATAGTGTAAAAAGACATCCTGAAGCCTGGGCAGTCATTAATTTGATTGTCCAGTATTTCCCTTATGAGATAATGCCTCACATAGCAAATGTGTACAGTGCGAGCTGAAAATGCATTTTCAGCACTAAAAAAACCAAACTTTTATAACAGCTAAACCAAACGTTTCCAATGTAAATTTCCACCTTTATATAGTGTAAAAAGACATCCTGAAGCCTGGGCAGTCATTAATTTGATTGTCCAATATTTCCCTTCTGAGATAATGCCTCTCATAGCAAATGTGTACAGCGCGAGCTGAAAATGCATTTACAGCACTAAAAAACCAAACTTTTATAACAGCTAAACCAAACGTTTCCAATGTACATTTCCACCTTTATATAGTGTAGAAAGGCATCCTGAAGCCTGGAAAGTCATTAATTTGATTGTCCAGTATTTCCTTCATGAGATATTGCAACACTTAGAAAAAGTGTACAGCGCCAGCAGACAATGAATTTTCAGCACTAAAAAAACGAAACTTCATTAACAGCTAAACCAAACGTTTCCAATGTAAATTTCCACCTTTATATAGTGTAAAAAGACATCCTGAAGCCTGGGCAGTCATTAATTTGATTGTCCAGTATTTCCCTTATGAGATAATGCCTCACATAGCAAATGTGTACAGTGCGAGCTGAAAATGCATTTTCAGCACTAAAAAAACCAAACTTTTATAACAGCTAAACCAAACGTTTCCAATGTAAATTTCCACCTTTATATAGTGTAAAAAGACATCCTGAAGCCTGGGCAGTCATTAATTTGATTGTCCAATATTTCCCTTCTGAGATAATGCCTCTCATAGCAAATGTGTACAGCGCGAGCTGAAAATGCATTTACAGCACTAAAAAACCAAACTTTTATAACAGCTAAACCAAACGTTTCCAATGTACATTTCCACCTTTATATATTGTAGAAAGGCATCCTGAAGCCTGGAAAGTCATTAATTTGATTGTCCAGTATTTCCTTCATGAGATATTGCAACACTTAGAAAAAGTGTACAGCGCCAGCAGACAATGAATTTTCAGCACTAAAAAAACGAAACTTCATTAACAGCTAAACTAAACGTTTCCAATGTAAATTTCCACCCTTATATAGTGTAAAAAGACATCCTGAAGCCTGGGCAGTCATTAATTTGATTGTCCAATATTTCCCTTATGAGATAATGCTTCTCATAGCAAATGTGTACAGCGCGAGCTGAAAATGCATTTACAGCACTAAAAAACCAAACATTTATAACAGCTAAACCAAACGTTTCCAATGTAAATTTCCACCTTTATATAGTGTAGAAAGGCATCCTGAAGCCTGGAAAGTCATTAATTTGATTGTCCAGTATTTCCTTCATGAGATATTGCAACACTTAGAAAAAGTGTACAGCGCCAGCAGACAATGAATTTTCAGCACTAAAAAAACGAAACTTCATTAACAGCTAAACCAAACGTTTCCAATGTAAATTTCCACATTTATAGAGTGTAAAAAGGCATCCTGAAGCCTGGGAAGTCATTAATTTGATTGTCCAGTATTTCCCTTATGAGATAATGCCTCACATAGCAAATGTGTACAGTGCGAGCTGAAAATGCATTTTCAGCACTAAAAAACCAAACTTTTATAACAGCTAAACCAAACGTTTCCAATGTAAATTTCCACCTTTATATAGTGTAAAAAGACATCCTGAAGCCTGGGCAGTCATTAATTTGATTGTCCAGTATTTCCATTATGAGATAATGCCTCACACAGCAAAAGTGTACAGTGCGAGCTGAAAATGCATTTTCAGCACTAAAAAAACCAAACTTTTATAACAGCTAAACCAAACGTTTCCAATGTAAATTTCCACCTTTATATAGTGTAAAAAGACATCCTGAAGCCTGGGCAGTCATTAATTTGATTGTCCAATATTTCCCTTATGAGATAATGCCTCTCATAGCAAATGTGTACAGTGCGAGCTGAAAATGCATTTTCAGCACTAAAAAACCAAACTTTTATAACAGCTAAACCAAACGTTTCCAATGTAAATTTCCACCTTTATATAGTGTAAAAAGACATCCTGAAGCCTGGGCAGTCATTAATTTGATTGTCCAGTATTTCCCTTATGAGATAATGCCTCACACAGCAAATGTGTACAGTGCGAGCTGAAAATGCATTTTCAGCACTAAAAAAACCAAACTTTTATAACAGCTAAACCAAACGTTTCCAATGTAAATTTCCACCTTTATATAGTGTAAAAAGACATCCTGAAGCCTGGGCAGTCATTAATTTGATTGTCCAATATTTCCCTTCTGAGATAATGCCTCTCATAGCAAATGTGTACAGCGCGAGCTGAAAATGCATTTACAGCACTAAAAAACCAAACTTTTATAACAGCTAAACCAAACGTTTCCAATGTACATTTCCACATTTATATAGTGTAGAAAGGCATCCTGAAGCCTGGAAAGTCATTAATTTGATTGTCCAGTATTTCCTTCATGAGATATTGCAACACTTAGAAAAAGTGTACAGCGCCAGCAGACAATGAATTTTCAGCACTAAAAAAACGAAACTTCATTAACAGCTAAACTAAACGTTTCCAATGTAAATTTCCACCCTTATATAGTGTAAAAAGACATCCTTAAGCCTGGGCAGTCATTAATTTGATTGTCCAATATTTCCCTTATGAGATAATGCCTCTCATAGCAAATGTGTACAGCGCGAGCTGAAAATGCATTTACACCACTAAAAAAACAAACTTTTATAACAGCTAAACTAAACGTTTCCAATGTAAATTTCCACCTTTATATAGTGTAGAAAGGCATCCTGAAGCCTGGAAAGTCATTAATTTGATTGTCCAGTATTTCCTTCATGAGATATTGCAACACTTAGAAAAAGTGTACAGCGCCAGCAGACAATGAATTTTCAGCACTAAAAAAACGAAACTTCATTAACAGCTAAACTAAACGTTTCCAATGTAAATTTCCACCTTTATATAGTGTAAAAATGAAGCCTGGGCAGCCATTAATTTGATTGTCCAATATTTCCCTTATGAGATAATGCCTCTCATAGCAAATGTGTACAGCGCGAGCTGAAAATGCATTTACAGCACTAAAAAACCAAACTTTTATAACAGCTAAACCAAACGTTTCCAATGTAAATTTCCACCTTTATATAGTGTAAAAAGACATCCTGAAGCCTGGGCAGTCATTAATTTGATTGTCCAATATTTCCCTTATGAGATAATGCCTCTCATAGCAAATGTGTACAGCGCGAGCTGAAAATGCATTTACAGCACTAAAAAACCAAACTTTTATAACAGCTAAACCAAACGTTTCCAATGTAAATTTCCACCTTTATATAGTGTAGAAAGGCATCCTGAAGCCAGGAAAGTCATTAATTTGATTGTCCAGTATTTCCTTCATGAGATATTGCAACACTTAGAAAAAGTGTACAGCGCCAGCAGACAATGAATTTTCAGCACTAAAAAAACGAAACTTCATTAACAGCTAAACCAAACGTTTCCAATGTAAATTTCCACATTTATAGAGTGTAAAAAGGCATCCTGAAGCCTGGGAAGTCATTAATTTGATTGTCCAGTATTTCCCTTATGAGATAATGCCTCACATAGCAAATGTGTACAGTGCGAGCTGAAAATGCATTTTCAGCACTAAAAAACCAAACTTTTATAACAGCTAAACCAAACGTTTCCAATGTAAATTTCCACCTTTATATAGTGTAAAAAGACATCCTGAAGCCTGGGCAGTCATTAATTTGATTGTCCAGTATTTCCCTTATGAGATAATGCCTCACATAGCAAATGTGTACAGCGCGAGCTGAAAATGCATTTACAAGCACTAAAAAACCAAACTTTTATAACAGCTAAACCAAACGTTTCCAATGTAAATTTCCACCTTTATATAGTGTAAAAAGACATCCTGAAGCCTGGGCAGTCATTAATTTGATTGTCCAATATTTCCCTTATGAGATAATGCCTCTCATAGCAAATGTGTACAGCGCGAGCTGAAAATGCATTTACAGCACTAAAAAAACAAACTTTTATAACAGCTAAACCAAACGTTTCAAATGTAAATTTCCACCTTTATATAGTGTAGAAAGGCATCCTGAAGCCTGGAAAGTCATTAATTTGATTGTCCAGTATTTCCTTCATGAGATATTGCAACACTTAGAAAAAGTGTACAGCGCCAGCAGACAATGAATTTTCAGCACTAAAAAAACGAAACTTCATTAACAGCTAAACTAAACGTTTCCAATGTATATTTCCACCTTTTTATAGTGTAAAAAGACATCCTGAAGCCTGGGCAGTCATTAATTTGATTGTCCAATATTTCCCTTATGAGATAATGCCTCTCATAGCAAATGTGTACAGCGCGAGCTGAAAATGCATTTACAGCACTAAAAAACCAAACTTTTATAACAGCTAAACCAAACGTTTCAAATGTAAATTTCCACCTTTATATAGTGTAGAAAGGCATCCTGAAGCCTGGAAAGTCATTAATTTGATTGTCCAGTATTTCCTTCATGAGATATTGCAACACTTAGAAAAAGTGTACAGCGCCAGCAGACAATGAATTTTCAGCACTAAAAAAACGAAACTTCATTAACAGCTAAACCAAACGTTTCCAATGTAAATTTCCACATTTGTAGAGTGTAAAAAGGCATCCTGAAGCCTGGGAAGTCATTAATTTGATTGTCCAGTATTTCCCTTATGAGATAATGCCTCACATAGCAAATGTGTACAGTGCGAGCTGAAAATGCATTTTCAGCACTAAAAAAACAAACTTTTTTAACAGCTAAACCAAACGTTTCCAATGTAAATTTCCACCTTTATATAGTGTAAAAAGACATCCTGAAGCCTGGGCAGTCATTAATTTGATTGTCCAGTATTTCCCTTATGAGATAATGCCTCACATAGCAAATGTGGACAGTGCGAGCTGAAAATGCATTTTCAGCACTAAAAAAACCAAACTTTTATAACAGCTAAACCAAACGTTTCCAATGTAAATTTCCACCTTTATATAGTGTAAAAAGACATCCTGAAGCCTGGGCAGTCATTAATTTGATTGTCCAATATTTCCCTTATGAGATAATGCCTCTCATAGCAAATGTGTACAGCGCGAGCTGAAAATGCATTTACAGCACTAAAAAACCAAACTTTTATAACAGCTAAACCAAACGTTTCCAATGTACATTTCCACCTTTATATAGTGTAGAAAGGCATCCTGAAGCCTGGAAAGTCATTAATTTGATTGTCCAGTATTTCCTTCATGAGATATTGCAACACTTAGAAAAAGTGTACAGCGCCAGCAGACAATGAATTTTCAGCACTAAAAAAACGAAACTTCATTAACAGCTAAACTAAACGTTTCCAATGTAAATTTCCACCCTTATATAGTGTAAAAAGACATCCTGAAGCCTGGGCAGTCATTAATTTGATTGTCCAATATTTCCCTTATGAGATAATGCCTCTCATAGCAAATGTGTACAGCGCGAGCTGAAAATGCATTTACAGCACTAAAAAACCAAACTTTTATAACAGCTAAACCAAACGTTTCCAATGTAAATTTCCACCTTTATATAGTGTAGAAAGGCATCCTGAAGCCTGGAAAGTCATTAATTTGATTGTCCAGTATTTCCTTCATGAGATATTGCAACACTTAGAAAAAGTGTACAGCGCCAGCAGACAATGAATTTTCAGCACTAAAAAAACGAAACTTCATTAACAGCTAAACCAAACGTTTCCAATGTAAATTTCCACATTTATAGAGTGTAAAAAGGCATCCTGAAGCCTGGGAAGTCATTAATTTGATTGTCCAGTATTTCCCTTATGAGATAATGCCTCACATAGCAAATGTGTACAGTGCGAGCTGAAAATGCATTTACAGCACTAAAAAAACAAACTATTTATAACAGCTAAACCAAACGTTTCCAATGTAAATTTCCACCTTTATATAGTGTAGAAAGGCATCTGAAGCCTGGAAAGTCATTAATTTGATTGTCCAGTATTTCCTTCATGAGATATTGCAACACTTAGAAAAAGTGTACAGCGCCAGCAGACAATGAATTTTCAGCACTAAAAAAACGAAACTTCATTAACAGCTAAACTAAACGTTTCCAATGTAAATTTCCACCTTTATATAGTGTAAAAAGACATCCTGAAGCCTGGGCAGCCATTAATTTGATTGTCCAATGTTTCCCTTATGAGATAATGCCTCTCATAGCAAATGTGTACAGCGCGAGCTGAAAATGCATTTACAGCACTAAAAAAACAAACTTTTATAACAGCTAAACCAAACGTTTCCAATGTAAATTTCCACCTTTATATAGTGTAAAAAGACATCCTGAAGCCTGGGCAGTCATTAATTTGATTGTCCAATATTTCCCTTATGAGATAATGCCTCTCATAGCAAATGTGTACAGCGCGAGCTGAAAATGCATTTACAGCACTAAAAAACCAAACTTTTATAACAGCTAAACCAAACGTTTCCAATGTAAATTTCCACCTTTATATAGTGTAGAAAGGCATCCTGAAGCCTGGAAAGTCATTAATTTGATTGTCCAGTATTTCCTTCATGAGATATTGCAACACTTAGAAAAAGTGTACAGCGCCAGCAGACAATGAATTTTCAGCACTAAAAAAAACGAAACTTCATTAACAGCTAAACCAAACGTTTCCAATGTAAATTTCCACCTTTATATAGTGTAGAAAGGCATCCTGAAGCCTGGAAAGTCATTAATTTGATTGTCCAGTATTTCCTTCATGAGATATTGCAACACTTAGAAAAAGTGTACAGCGCCAGCAGACAATGAATTTTCAGCACTAAAAAAACGAAACTTCATTAACAGCTAAACCAAACGTTTCCAATGTAAATTTCCACATTTATAGAGTGTAAAAAGGCATCCTGAAGCCTGGGAAGTCATTAATTTGATTGTCCAGTATTTCCCTTATGAGATAATGCCTCACATAGCAAATGTGTACAGTGCGAGCTGAAAATGCATTTTCAGCACTAAAAAACCAAACTTTTATAACAGCTAAACCAAACGTTTCCAATGTAAATTTCCACCTTTATATAGTGTAAAAAGACATCCTGAAGCCTGGGCAGTCATTAATTTGATTGTCCAATATTTCCCTTATGAGATAATGCCTCTCATAGCAAATGTGTACAGCGCGAGCTGAAAATGCATTTACAGCACTAAAAAACCAAACTTTTATAACAGCTAAACCAAACGTTTCAAATGTAAATTTCCACCTTTATATAGTGTAAAAGACATCCTGAAGCCTGGGCAGTCATTAATTTGATTGTCCAGTATTTCCCTTATGAGATAATGCCTCACATAGCAAATGTGGACAGTGCGAGCTGAAAATGCATTTTCAGCACTAAAAAAACCAAACTTTTATAACAGCTAAACCAAACGTTTCCAATGTAAATTTCCACCTTTATATAGTGTAAAAAGACATCCTGAAGCCTGGGCAGTCATTATTTGATTGTCCAATATTTCCCTTATGAGATAATGCCTCTCATAGCAAATGTGTACAGCGCGAGCTGAAAATGCATTTACAGCACTAAAAAACCAAACTTTTATAACAGCTAAACCAAACGTTTCCAATGTACATTTCCACCTTTATATAGTGTAGAAAGGCATCCTGAAGCCTGGAAAGTCATTAATTTGATTGTCCAGTATTTCCTTCATGAGATATTGCAACACTTAGAAAAAGTGTACAGCGCCAGCAGACAATGAATTTTCAGCACTAAAAAAACGAAACTTCATTAACAGCTAAACTAAACGTTTCCAATGTAAATTTCCACCCTTATATAGTGTAAAAAGACATCCTGAAGCCTGGGCAGTCATTAATTTGATTGTCCAATATTTCCCTTATGAGATAATGCCTCTCATAGCAAATGTGTACAGCGCGAGCTGAAAATGCATTTACAGCACTAAAAAACCAAACTTTTATAACAGCTAAACCAAACGTTTCCAATGTAAATTTCCACCTTTATATAGTGTAGAAAGGCATCCTGAAGCCTGGAAAGTCATTAATTTGATTGTCCAGTATTTCCTTCATGAGATATTGCAACACTTAGAAAAAGTGTACAGCGCCAGCAGACAATGAATTTTCAGCACTAAAAAAACGAAACTTCATTAACAGCTAAACCAAACGTTTCCAATGTAATTTTCCACATTTATAGAGTGTAAAAAGGCATCCTGAAGCCTGGGAAGTCATTAATTTGATTGTCCAGTATTTCCCTTATGAGATATTGCCTCACATAGCAAATGTGTACAGTGCGAGCTGAAAATGCATTTACAGCACTAAAAAAACAAACTATTTATAACAGCTAAACCAAACGTTTCCAATGTAAATTTCCACCTTTATATAGTGTAGAAAGGCATCATGAAGCCTGGAAAGTCATTAATTTGATTGTCCAGTATTTCCTTCATGAGATATTGCAACACTTAGAAAAAGTGTACAGCGCCAGCAGACAATGAATTTTCAGCACTAAAAAAACGAAACTTCATTAACAGCTAAACTAAACGTTTCCAATGTAAATTTCCACCTTTATATAGTGTAAAAATACATCCTGAAGCCTGGGCAGCCATTAATTTGATTGTCCAATATTTCCCTTATGAGATAATGCCTCTCATAGCAAATGTGTACAGCGCGAGCTGAAAATGCATTTACAGCACTAAAAAAACAAACTTTTATAACAGCTAAACCAAACGTTTCCAATGTAAATTTCCACCTTTATATAGTGTAAAAAGACATCCTGAAGCCTGGGCAGTCATTAATTTGATTGTCCAATATTTCCCTTATGAGATAATGCCTCTCATAGCAAATGTGTACAGCGCGAGCTGAAAATGCATTTACAGCACTAAAAAAACAAACTTTTATAACAGCTAAACCAAACGTTTCCAATGTAAATTTCCACCTTTATATAGTGTAGAAAGGCATCCTGAAGCCTGGAAAGTCATTAATTTGATTGTCCAGTATTTCCTTCATGAGATATTGCAACACTTAGAAAAAGTGTACAGCGCCAGCAGACAATGAATTTTCAGCACTAAAAAAAACGAAACTTCATTAACAGCTAAACCAAACGTTTCCAATGTAAATTTCCACCTTTATATAGTGTAGAAAGGCATCCTGAAGCCTGGAAAGTCATTAATTTGATTGTCCAGTATTTCCTTCATGAGATATTGCAACACTTAGAAAAAGTGTACAGCGCCAGCAGACAATGAATTTTCAGCACTAAAAAAACGAAACTTCATTAACAGCTAAACCAAACGTTTCCAATGTAAATTTCCACATTTATAGAGTGTAAAAAGGCATCCTGAAGCCTGGGAAGTCATTAATTTGATTGTCCAGTATTTCCCTTATGAGATAATGCCTCACATAGCAAATGTGTACAGTGCGAGCTGAAAATGCATTTTCAGCACTAAAAAACCAAACTTTTATAACAGCTAAACCAAACGTTTCCAATGTAAATTTCCACCTTTATATAGTGTAAAAAGACATCCTGAAGCCTGGGCAGTCATTAATTTGATTGTCCAATATTTCCCTTATGAGATAATGCCTCTCATAGCAAATGTGTACAGCGCGAGCTGAAAATGCATTTACAGCACTAAAAAACCAAACTTTTATAACAGCTAAACCAAACGTTTCCAATGTAAATTTCCACCTTTATATAGTGTAAAAAGGCATCCTGAAGCCTGGAAAGTCTTTAATTTGATTGTCCAGTATTTCCTTCATGAGATATTGCAACACTTAGAAAAAGTGTACAGCGCCAGCAGACAATGAATTTCCAGCACTAAAAAAACGAAACTTCATTAACAGCTAAACTAAACGTTTCCAATGTAAATTTCCACCTTTATATAGTGTAAAAAGACATCCTGAAGCCTGGGCAGTCATTAATTTGATTGTCCAATATTTCCCTTATGAGATAATGCCTCTCATAGCAAATGTGTACAGCGCGAGCTGAAAATGCATTTACAGCACTAAAAAACCAAACTTTTATAACAGCTAAACCAAACGTTTCCAATGTAAATTTCCACCTTTATATAGTGTAGAAAGGCATCCTGAAGCCTGGAAAGTCATTAATTTGATTGTCCAGTATTTCCTTCATGAGATATTGCAACACTTAGAAAAAGTGTACAGCGCCAGCAGACAATGAATTTTCAGCACTAAAAAAACGAAACTTCATTAACAGCTAAACCAAACGTTTCCAATGTAAATTTCCACATTTATAGAGTGTAAAAAGGCATCCTGAAGCCTGGGAAGTCATTAATTTGATTGTCCAGTATTTCCCTTATGAGATAATGCCTCACATAGCAAATGTGTACAGTGCGAGCTGAAAATGCATTTTCAGCACTAATAAACCAAACTTTTATAACAGCTAAACCAAACGTTTCCAATGTAAATTTCCACCTTTATATAGTGTAAAAAGACATCCTGAAGCCTGGGCAGTCATTAATTTGATTGTCCAGTATTTCCCTTATGAGATAATGCCTCACATAGCAAATGTGTACAGCGCGAGCTGAAAATGCATTTACAGCACTAAAAAAACAAACTTTTATAACAGCTAAACCAAACGTTTCCAATGTAAATTTCCACATTTATAGAGTGTAAAAATGCATCCTGAAGCCTGGGAAGTCATTAATTTGATTGTCCAGTATTTCCCTTATGAGATAATGCCTCACATAGCAAATGTGTACAGTGCGAGCTGAAAATGCATTTACAGCACTAAAAAAACAAACTATTTATAACAGCTAAACCAAACGTTTCCAATGTAAATTTCCACCTTTATATAGTGTAGAAAGGCATCTGAAGCCTGGAAAGTCATTAATTTGATTGTCCAGTATTTCCTTCATGAGATATTGCAACACTTAGAAAAAGTGTACAGCGCCAGCAGACAATGAATTTTCAGCACTAAAAAAACGAAACTTCATTAACAGCTAAACTAAACGTTTCCAATGTAAATTTCCACCTTTATATAGTGTAAAAAGACATCCTGAAGCCTGGGCAGCCATTAATTTGATTGTCCAATGTTTCCCTTATGAGATAATGCCTCTCATAGCAAATGTGTACAGCGCGAGCTGAAAATGCATTGACAGCACTAAAAAAACAAACTTTTATAACAGCTAAACCAAACGTTTCCAATGTAAATTTCCACCTTTATATAGTGTAAAAAGACATCCTGAAGCCTGGGCAGCCATTAATTTGATTGTCCAATGTTTCCCTTATGAGATAATGCCTCTCATAGCAAATGTGTACAGCGCGAGCTGAAAATGCATTGACAGCACTAAAAAAACAAACTTTTATAACAGCTAAACCAAACGTTTCCAATGTAAATTTCCACCTTTATATAGTGTAAAAAGACATCCTGAAGCCTGGGCAGTCATTAATTTGATTGTCCAATATTTCCCTTATGAGATAATGCCTCTCATAGCAAATGTGTACAGCGCGAGCTGAAAATGCATTTACAGCACTAAAAAACCAAACTTTTATAACAGCTAAACCAAACGTTTCCAATGTAAATTTCCACCTTTATATAGTGTAGAAAGGCATCCTGAAGCCTGGAAAGTCATTAATTTGATTGTCCAGTATTTCCTTCATGAGATATTGCAACACTTAGAAAAAGTGTACAGCGCCAGCAGACAATGAATTTTCAGCACTAAAAAAAACGAAACTTCATTAACAGCTAAACCAAACGTTTCCAATGTAAATTTCCACCTTTATATAGTGTAGAAAGGCATCCTGAAGCCTGGAAAGTCATTAATTTGATTGTCCAGTATTTCCTTCATGAGATATTGCAACACTTAGAAAAAGTGTACAGCGCCAGCAGACAATGAATTTTCAGCACTAAAAAAACGAAACTTCATTAACAGCTAAACCAAACGTTTCCAATGTAAATTTCCACATTTATAGAGTGTAAAAAGGCATCCTGAAGCCTGGGAAGTCATTAATTTGATTGTCCAGTATTTCCCTTATGAGATAATGCCTCACATAGCAAATGTGTACAGTGCGAGCTGAAAATGCATTTTCAGCACTAAAAAACCAAACTTTTATAACAGCTAAACCAAACGTTTCCAATGTAAATTTCCACCTTTATATAGTGTAAAAAGACATCCTGAAGCCTGGGCAGTCATTAATTTGATTGTCCAATATTTCCCTTATGAGATAATGCCTCTCATAGCAAATGTGTACAGCGCGAGCTGAAAATGCATTTACAGCACTAAAAAACCAAACTTTTATAACAGCTAAACCAAACGTTTCAAATGTAAATTTCCACCTTTATATAGTGTAAAAAGACATCCTGAAGCCTGGGCAGTCATTAATTTGATTGTCCAGTATTTCCCTTATGAGATAATGCCTCACATAGCAAATGTGGACAGTGCGAGCTGAAAATGCATTTTCAGCACTAAAAAAACCAAACTTTTATAACAGCTAAACCAAACGTTTCCAATGTAAATTTCCACCTTTATATAGTGTAAAAAGACATCCTGAAGCCTGGGCAGTCATTAATTTGATTGTCCAATATTTCCCTTATGAGATAATGCCTCTCATAGCAAATGTGTACAGCGCGAGCTGAAAATGCATTTACAGCACTAAAAAACCAAACTTTTATAACAGCTAAACCAAACGTTTCCAATGTACATTTCCACCTTTATATAGTGTAGAAAGGCATCCTGAAGCCTGGAAAGTCATTAATTTGATTGTCCAGTATTTCCTTCATGAGATATTGCAACACTTAGAAAAAGTGTACAGCGCCAGCAGACAATGAATTTTCAGCACTAAAAAAACGAAACTTCATTAACAGCTAAACTAAACGTTTCCAATGTAAATTTCCACCCTTATATAGTGTAAAAAGACATCCTGAAGCCTGGGCAGTCATTAATTTGATTGTCCAATATTTCCCTTATGAGATAATGCCTCTCATAGCAAATGTGTACAGCGCGAGCTGAAAATGCATTTACAGCACTAAAAAACCAAACTTTTATAACAGCTAAACCAAACGTTTCCAATGTAAATTTCCACCTTTATATAGTGTAGAAAGGCATCCTGAAGCCTGGAAAGTCATTAATTTGATTGTCCAGTATTTCCTTCATGAGATATTGCAACACTTAGAAAAAGTGTACAGCGCCAGCAGACAATGAATTTTCAGCACTAAAAAAACGAAACTTCATTAACAGCTAAACTAAACGTTTCCAATGTAAATTTCCACCTTTATATAGTGTAAAAATACATCCTGAAGCCTGGGCAGCCATTAATTTGATTGTCCAATATTTCCCTTATGAGATAATGCCTCTCATAGCAAATGTGTACAGCGCGAGCTGAAAATGCATTTACAGCACTAAAAAAACAAACTTTTATAACAGCTAAACCAAACGTTTCCAATGTAAATTTCCACCTTTATATAGTGTAAAAAGACATCCTGAAGCCTGGGCAGTCATTAATTTGATTGTCCAATATTTCCCTTATGAGATAATGCCTCTCATAGCAAATGTGTACAGCGCGAGCTGAAAATGCATTTACAGCACTAAAAAAACAAACTTTTATAACAGCTAAACCAAACGTTTCCAATGTAAATTTCCACCTTTATATAGTGTAGAAAGGCATCCTGAAGCCTGGAAAGTCATTAATTTGATTGTCCAGTATTTCCTTCATGAGATATTGCAACACTTAGAAAAAGTGTACAGCGCCAGCAGACAATGAATTTTCAGCACTAAAAAAAACGAAACTTCATTAACAGCTAAACCAAACGTTTCCAATGTAAATTTCCACCTTTATATAGTGTAGAAAGGCATCCTGAAGCCTGGAAAGTCATTAATTTGATTGTCCAGTATTTCCTTCATGAGATATTGCAACACTTAGAAAAAGTGTACAGCGCCAGCAGACAATGAATTTTCAGCACTAAAAAAACGAAACTTCATTAACAGCTAAACCAAACGTTTCCAATGTAAATTTCCACATTTATAGAGTGTAAAAAGGCATCCTGAAGCCTGGGAAGTCATTAATTTGATTGTCCAGTATTTCCCTTAGGAGATAATGCCTCACATAGCAAATGTGTACAGTGCGAGCTGAAAATGCATTTTCAGCACTAAAAAAACAAACTTTTATAACAGCTAAACCAAACGTTTCCAATGTAAATTTCCACCTTTATATAGTGTAAAAAGACATCCTGAAGCCTGGGCAGTCATTAATTTGATTGTCCAATATTTCCCTTATGAGATAATGCCTCTCATAGCAAATGTGTACAGCGCGAGCTGAAAATGCATTTACAGCACTAAAAAACCAAACTTTTATAACAGCTAAACCAAACGTTTCAAATGTAAATTTCCACCTTTATATAGTGTAGAAAGGCATCCTGAAGCCTGGAAAGTCATTAATTTGATTGTCCAGTATTTCCTTCATGAGATATTGCAACACTTAGAAAAAGTGTACAGCGCCAGCAGACAATGAATTTTCAGCACTAAAAAAACGAAACTTCATTAACAGCTAAACCAAACGTTTCCAATGTAAATTTCCACATTTATAGAGTGTAAAAAGGCATCCTGAAGCCTGGGCAGTCATTAATTTGATTGTCCAGTATTTCCCTTATGAGATAATGCCTCACATAGCAAATGTGTACAGTGCGAGCTGAAAATGCATTTTCAGCACTAAAAAACCAAACTTTTATAACAGCTAAACCAAACGTTTCCAATGTAAATTTCCACCTTTATATAGTGTAAAAAGACATCCTGAAGCCTGGGCAGTCATTAATTTGATTATCCAGTATTTCCCTTATGAGATAATGCCTCACATAGCAAATGTGTACAGTGCGAGCTGAAAATGCATTTTCAGCACTAAAAAAAACAAACTTTTATAACAGCTAAACCAAACGTTTCCAATGTAAATTTCCACCTTTATATAGTGTAGAAAGGCATCCTGAAGCCTGGAAAGTCATTAATTTGATTGTCAAGTATTTCCTTCATGAGATATTGCAACACTTAGAAAAAGTGTACAGCGCCAGCAGACAATGAATTTTCAGCACTAAAAAAACGAAACTTCATTAACAGCTAAACCAAACGTTTCCAATGTAAATTTCCACATTTATAGAGTGTAAAAAGGCATCCTGAAGCCTGGGAAGTCATTAATTTGATTGTCCAGTATTTCCCTTATGAGATAATGCCTCACATAGCAAATGTGTACAGTGCGAGCTGAAAATGCATTTACAGCACTAAAAAAACAAACTTTTATAACAGCTAAACGAAACGTTTCCAATGTAAATTTCCACCTTTATATAGTGTAGAAAGGCATCCTGAAGCCTGGAAAGTCATTAATTTGATTGTCCAGTATTTCCTTCATGAGATATTGCAACACTTAGAAAAAGTGTACAGCGCCAGCAGACAATGAATTTTCAGCACTAAATAAACGAAACTTCATTAACAGCTAAAGTAAACGTTTCCAATGTAAATTTCCACCTTTATATAGTGTAAAAAGACATCCTGAAGCCTGGGCAGTCATTAATTTGATTGTCCAATATTTCCCTTATGAGATAATGCCTCTCATAGCAAATGTGTACAGTGCGAGCTGAAAATGCATTTACAGCACTAAAAAAACAAACTTTTATAACAGCTAAACCAAACGTTTCCAATGTAAATTTCCACCTTTATATAGTGTAAAAAGACATCCTGAAGCCTGGGCAGTCATTAATTTGATTGTCCAATATTTCCCTTATGAGATAATGCCTCTCATAGCAAATGTGTACAGCGCGAGCTGAAAATGCATTTACAGCACTAAAAAACCAAACTTTTATAACAGCTAAACCAAACGTTTCCAATGTAAATTTCCACCTTTATATAGTGTAGAAAGGCATCCTGAAGCCTGGAAAGTCATTAATTTGATTGTCCAGTATTTCCTTCATGAGATATTGCAACACTTAGAAAAAGTGTACAGCGCCAGCAGACAATGAATTTTCAGCACTAAAAAAAACGAAACTTCATTAACAGCTAAACCAAACGTTTCCAATGTAAATTTCCACATTTATAGAGTGTAAAAAGGCATCCTGAAGCCTGGGAAGTCATTAATTTGATTGTCCAGTATTTCCCTTATGAGATAATGCCTCACATAGCAAATGTGTACAGTGCGAGCTGAAAATGCATTTACAGCACTAAAAAAACAAACTTTTATAACAGCTAAACCAAACGTTTCCAATGTAAATTTCCACCTTTATATAGTGTAGAAAGGCATCCTGAAGCCTGGAAAGTCATTAATTTGATTGTCCAGTTTTCCCTTATGAGATAATGCCTCTCATAGCAAATGTGTACAGCGCGAGCTGAAAATGCATTTACAGCACTAAAAAACCAAACTTTTATAACAGCTAAACCAAACGTTTCCAATGTAAATTTCCACCTTTATATAGTGTAAAAAGACATCCTGAAGCCTGGGCAGTCATTAATTTGATTGTCCAATATTTCCCTTATGAGATAATGCCTCTCATAGCAAATGTGTACAGCGCGAGCTGAAAATGCATTTACAGCACTAAAAAAACAAACTTTTATAACAGCTAAACCAAACGTTTCCAATGTAAATTTCCACCTTTATATAGTGTAGAAAGGCATCCTGAAGCCTGGAAAGTCATTAATTTGATTGTCCAGTATTTCCTTCATGAGATATTGCAACACTTAGAAAACGTGTACAGCGCCAGCAGACAATGAATTTTCAGCACTAAAAAAACGAAACTTCATTAACAGCTAAACTAAATGTTTCCAATGTAAATTTCCACCTTTATATAGTGTAAAAAGACATCCTGAAGCCTGGGCAGTCATTAATTTGATTGTCCAATATTTCCCTTATGAGATAATGCCTCTCATAGCAAATGTGTACAGCGCGAGCTGAAAATGCATTTACAGCACTAAAAAACCAAACTTTTATAACAGCTAAACCAAACGTTTCCAATGTAAATTTCCACCTTTATATAGTGTAAAAAGGCATCCTGAAGCCTGGAAAGTCTTTAATTTGATTGTCCAGTATTTCCTTCATGAGATATTGCAACACTTAGAAAAAGTGTACAGCGCCAGCAGACAATGAATTTCCAGCACTAAAAAAACGAAACTTCATTAACAGCTAAACTAAACGTTTCCAATGTAAATTTCCACCTTTATATAGTGTAAAAAGACATCCTGAAGCCTGGGCAGTCATTAATTTGATTGTCCAATATTTCCCTTATGAGATAATGCCTCTCATAGCAAATGTGTACAGCGCGAGCTGAAAATGCATTTACAGCACTAAAAAACCAAACTTTTATAACAGCTAAACCAAACGTTTCCAATGTAAATTTCCACCTTTATATAGTGTAGAAAGGCATCCTGAAGCCTGGAAAGTCATTAATTTGATTGTCCAGTATTTCCTTCATGAGATATTGCAACACTTAGAAAAAGTGTACAGCGCCAGCAGACAATGAATTTTCAGCACTAAAAAAACGAAACTTCATTAACAGCTAAACCAAACGTTTCCAATGTAAATTTCCACATTTATAGAGTGTAAAAAGGCATCCTGAAGCCTGGGAAGTCATTAATTTGATTGTCCAGTATTTCCCTTATGAGATAATGCCTCACATAGCAAATGTGTACAGTGCGAGCTGAAAATGCATTTTCAGCACTAAAAAACCAAACTTTTATAACAGCTAAACCAAACGTTTCCAATGTAAATTTCCACCTTTATATAGTGTAAAAAGACATCCTGAAGCCTGGGCAGTCATTAATTTGATTGTCCAGTATTTCCCTTATGAGATAATGCCTCACATAGCAAATGTGTACAGCGCGAGCTGAAAATGCATTTACAGCACTAAAAAAACAAACTTTTATAACAGCTAAACCAAACGTTTCCAATGTAAATTTCCACATTTATAGAGTGTAAAAATGCATCCTGAAGCCTGGGAAGTCATTAATTTGATTGTCCAGTATTTCCCTTATGAGATAATGCCTCACATAGCAAATGTGTACAGTGCGAGCTGAAAATGCATTTTCAGCACTAAAAAACCAAACTTTTATAACAGCTAAACCAAACGTTTCCAATGTAAATTTCCACCTTTATATAGTGTAAAAAGACATCCTGAAGCCTGGGCAGTCATTAATTTGATTGTCCAATATTTCCCTTATGAGATAATGCCTCTCATAGCAAATGTGTACAGCGCGAGCTGAAAATGCATTTACAGCACTAAAAAACCAAACTTTTATAACAGCTAAACCACACGTTTCCAATGTAAATTTCCACCTTTATATAGTGTAGAAAGGCATCCTGAAGCCTGGAAAGTCATTAATTTGATTGTCCAGTATTTCCTTCATGAGATATTGCAACACTTAGAAAAAGTGTACAGCGCCAGTAGACAATGAATTTTCAGCACTAAAAAAACGAAACTTCATTAACAGCTAAACTAAACGTTTCCAATGTAAATTTCCACATTTATAGAGTGTAAAAAGGCATCCTGAAGCCTGGGCAGTCATTAATTTGATTGTCCAGTATTTCCCTTATGAGATAATGCCTCACATAGCAAATGTGTACAGTGCGAGCTGAAAATGCATTTTCAGCACTAAAAAACCAAACTTTTATAACAGCTAAACCAAACGTTTCCAATGTAAATTTCCACCTTTATATAGTGTAAAAAGACATCCTGAAGCCTGGGCAGTCATTAATTTGATTATCCAGTATTTCCCTTATGAGATAATGCCTCACATAGCAAATGTGTACAGTGCGAGCTGAAAATGCATTTTCAGCACTAAAAAAAACAAACTTTTATAACAGCTAAACCAAACGTTTCCAATGTAAATTTCCACCTTTATATAGTGTAGAAAGGCATCCTGAAGCCTGGAAAGTCATTAATTTGATTGTCAAGTATTTCCTTCATGAGATATTGCAACACTTAGAAAAAGTGTACAGCGCCAGCAGACAATGAATTTTCAGCACTAAAAAAACGAAACTTCATTAACAGCTAAACCAAACGTTTCCAATGTAAATTTCCACATTTATAGAGTGTAAAAAGGCATCCTGAAGCCTGGGAAGTCATTAATTTGATTGTCCAGTATTTCCCTTATGAGATAATGCCTCACATAGCAAATGTGTACAGTGCGAGCTGAAAATGCATTTACAGCACTAAAAAAACAAACTTTTATAACAGCTAAACGAAACGTTTCCAATGTAAATTTCCACCTTTATATAGTGTAGAAAGGCATCCTGAAGCCTGGAAAGTCATTAATTTGATTGTCCAGTATTTCCTTCATGAGATATTGCAACACTTAGAAAAAGTGTACAGCGCCAGCAGACAATGAATTTTCAGCACTAAATAAACGAAACTTCATTAACAGCTAAAGTAAACGTTTCCAATGTAAATTTCCACCTTTATATAGTGTAAAAAGACATCCTGAAGCCTGGGCAGTCATTAATTTGATTGTCCAATATTTCCCTTATGAGATAATGCCTCTCATAGCAAATGTGTACAGTGCGAGCTGAAAATGCATTTACAGCACTAAAAAAACAAACTTTTATAACAGCTAAACCAAACGTTTCCAATGTAAATTTCCACCTTTATATAGTGTAAAAAGACATCCTGAAGCCTGGGCAGTCATTAATTTGATTGTCCAATATTTCCCTTATGAGATAATGCCTCTCATAGCAAATGTGTACAGCGCGAGCTGAAAATGCATTTACAGCACTAAAAAACCAAACTTTTATAACAGCTAAACCAAACGTTTCCAATGTAAATTTCCACCTTTATATAGTGTAGAAAGGCATCCTGAAGCCTGGAAAGTCATTAATTTGATTGTCCAGTATTTCCTTCATGAGATATTGCAACACTTAGAAAAAGTGTACAGCGCCAGCAGACAATGAATTTTCAGCACTAAAAAAAACGAAACTTCATTAACAGCTAAACCAAACGTTTCCAATGTAAATTTCCACATTTATAGAGTGTAAAAAGGCATCCTGAAGCCTGGGAAGTCATTAATTTGATTGTCCAGTATTTCCCTTATGAGATAATGCCTCACATAGCAAATGTGTACAGTGCGAGCTGAAAATGCATTTACAGCACTAAAAAAACAAACTTTTATAACAGCTAAACCAAACGTTTCCAATGTAAATTTCCACCTTTATATAGTGTAGAAAGGCATCCTGAAGCCTGGAAAGTCATTAATTTGATTGTCCAGTATTTCCTTCATGAGATATTGCAACACTTAGAAAAAGTGTACAGCGCCAGCAGACAATGAATTTTCAGCACTAAATAAACGAAACTTCATTAACAGCTAAAGTAAACGTTTCCAATGTAAATTTCCACCTTTATATAGTGTAAAAAGACATCCTGAAGCCTGGGCAGTCATTAATTTGATTGTCCAATATTTCCCTTATGAGATAATGCCTCTCATAGCAAATGTGTACAGTGCGAGCTGAAAATGCATTTACAGCACTAAAAAAACAAACTTTTATAACAGCTAAACCAAACGTTTCCAATGTAAATTTCCACCTTTATATAGTGTAAAAAGACATCCTGAAGCCTGGGCAGTCATTAATTTGATTGTCCAGTATTTCCCTTATGAGATAATGCCTCTCATTGCAAATGTGTACAGCGCGAGCTGAAAATGCATTTTCAGCACTAAAAAACCAAACTTTTATAACACCTAAACCAAACGTTTCCAATGTAAATTTCCTCCTTTATATAGTGTAAAAAGACATCCTGAAGCCTGGGCAGTCATTAATTTGATTGTCCAATATTTCCCTTATGAGATAATGCCTCTCATAGCAAATGTGTACAGCGCGAGCTGAAAATGCATTTACAGCACTAAAAAACCAAACTTTTATAAAAGCTAAACCAAACGTTTCCAATGTAAATTTCCACCTTTATATAGTGTAGAAAGGCATCCTGAAGCCTGGAAAGTCATTAATTTGATTGTCCAGTATTTCCTTCATGAGATATTGCAACATTTAGAAAAAGTGTACAGCGCCAGCAGACAATGAATTTTCAGCACTAAAAAAACGAAACTTCATTAACAGCTAAACTAAACGTTTCCAATGTAAATTTCCACCTTTATATAGTGTAAAAAGACATCCTGAAGCCCGGGCAGCCATTAATTTGATTGTCCAATATTTCCCTTATGAGATAATGCCTCTCATAGCAAATGTGTACAGCGCGAGCTGAAAATGCATTTACAGCACTAAAAAACCAAACTTTTATAACAGCTAAACCAAACGTTTCCAATGTAAATTTCCACCTTTATATAGTGTAAAAAGACATCCTGAAGCCTGGGCAGTCATTAATTTGATTGTCCAATATTTCCCTTATGAGATAATGCCTCTCATAGCAAATGTGTACAGCGCGAGCTGAAAATGCATTTACAGCACTAAAAAAACAAACTTTTATAACAGCTAAACCAAACGTTTCCAATGTAAATTTCCACCTTTATATAGTGTAGAAAGGCATCCTGAAGCCTGGAAAGTCATTAATTTGATTGTCCAGTATTTCCTTCATGAGATATTGCAACACTTAGAAAACGTGTACAGCGCCAGCAGACAATGAATTTTCAGCACTAAAAAAACGAAACTTCATTAACAGCTAAACTAAATGTTTCCAATGTAAATTTCCACCTTTATATAGTGTAAAAAGACATCCTGAAGCCTGGGCAGTCATTAATTTGATTGTCCAATATTTCCCTTATGAGATAATGCCTCTCATAGCAAATGTGTACAGCGCGAGCTGAAAATGCATTTACAGCACTAAAAAACCAAACTTTTATAACAGCTAAACCAAACGTTTCCAATGTAAATTTCCACCTTTATATAGTGTAAAAAGGCATCCTGAAGCCTGGAAAGTCTTTAATTTGATTGTCCAGTATTTCCTTCATGAGATATTGCAACACTTAGAAAAAGTGTACAGCGCCAGCAGACAATGAATTTCCAGCACTAAAAAAACGAAACTTCATTAACAGCTAAACTAAACGTTTCCAATGTAAATTTCCACCTTTATATAGTGTAAAAAGACATCCTGAAGCCTGGGCAGTCATTAATTTGATTGTCCAATATTTCCCTTATGAGATAATGCCTCTCATAGCAAATGTGTACAGCGCGAGCTGAAAATGCATTTACAGCACTAAAAAACCAAACTTTTATAACAGCTAAACCAAACGTTTCCAATGTAAATTTCCACCTTTATATAGTGTAGAAAGGCATCCTGAAGCCTGGAAAGTCATTAATTTGATTGTCCAGTATTTCCTTCATGAGATATTGCAACACTTAGAAAAAGTGTACAGCGCCAGCAGACAATGAATTTTCAGCACTAAAAAAACGAAACTTCATTAACAGCTAAACCAAACGTTTCCAATGTAAATTTCCACATTTATAGAGTGTAAAAAGGCATCCTGAAGCCTGGGAAGTCATTAATTTGATTGTCCAGTATTTCCCTTATGAGATAATGCCTCACATAGCAAATGTGTACAGTGCGAGCTGAAAATGCATTTTCAGCACTAAAAAACCAAACTTTTATAACAGCTAAACCAAACGTTTCCAATGTAAATTTCCACCTTTATATAGTGTAAAAAGACATCCTGAAGCCTGGGCAGTCATTAATTTGATTGTCCAGTATTTCCCTTATGAGATAATGCCTCACATAGCAAATGTGTACAGCGCGAGCTGAAAATGCATTTACAGCACTAAAAAAACAAACTTTTATAACAGCTAAACCAAACGTTTCCAATGTAAATTTCCACATTTATAGAGTGTAAAAATGCATCCTGAAGCCTGGGAAGTCATTAATTTGATTGTCCAGTATTTCCCTTATGAGATAATGCCTCACATAGCAAATGTGTACAGTGCGAGCTGAAAATGCATTTTCAGCACTAAAAAACCAAACTTTTATAACAGCTAAACCAAACGTTTCCAATGTAAATTTCCACCTTTATATAGTGTAAAAAGACATCCTGAAGCCTGGGCAGTCATTAATTTGATTGTCCAATATTTCCCTTATGAGATAATGCCTCTCATAGCAAATGTGTACAGCGCGAGCTGAAAATGCATTTACAGCACTAAAAAACCAAACTTTTATAACAGCTAAACCACACGTTTCCAATGTAAATTTCCACCTTTATATAGTGTAGAAAGGCATCCTGAAGCCTGGAAAGTCATTAATTTGATTGTCCAGTATTTCCTTCATGAGATATTGCAACACTTAGAAAAAGTGTACAGCGCCAGTAGACAATGAATTTTCAGCACTAAAAAAACGAAACTTCATTAACAGCTAAACTAAACGTTTCCAATGTAAATTTCCACCTTTATATAGTGTAAAAAGACATCCTGAAGCCTGGGCAGTCATTAATTTGATTGTCCAATATTTCCCTTATGAGATAATGCCTCTCATAGCAAATGTGTACAGCGCGAGCTGAAAATGCATTTACAGCACTAAAAAACCAAACTTTTATAACAGCTAAACCAAACGTTTCCAATGTAAATTTCCACCTTTATATAGTGTAGAAAGGCATCCTGAAGCCTGGAAAGTCATTAATTTGATTGTCCAGTATTTCCTTCATGAGATATTGCAACACTTAGAAAAAGTGTACAGCGCCAGTAGACAATGAATTTTCAGCACTAAAAAAACGAAACTTCATTAACAGCTAAACCAAACGTTTCCAATGTAAATTTCCACATTTATAGAGTGTAAAAAGACATCCTGAAGCCTGGGCAGTCATTAATTTGATTGTCCAGTATTTCCCTTATGAGATAATGCCTCACATAGCAAATGTGTACAGTGCGAGCTGAAAATGCATTTTCAGCACTAAAAAACCAAACTTTTATAACAGGCTAAACCAAACGTTTCCAATGTAAATTTCCACCTTTATATAGTGTAAAAAGACATCCTGAAGCCTGGGCAGTCATTAATTTGATTATCCAGTATTTCCCTTATGAGATAATGCCTCACATAGCAAATGTGTACAGTGCGAGCTGAAAATGCATTTTCAGCACTAAAAAAAACAAACTTTTATAACAGCTAAACCAAACGTTTCCAATGTAAATTTCCACCTTTATATAGTGTAGAAAGGCATGCTGAAGCCTGGAAAGTCATTAATTTGATTGTCAAGTATTTCCTTCATGAGATATTGCAACACTTAGAAAAAGTGTACAGCGCCAGCAGACAATGAATTTTCAGCACTAAAAAAACGAAACTTCATTAACAGCTAAACCAAACGTTTCCAATGTAAATTTCCACATTTATAGAGTGTAAAAAGGCATCCTGAAGCCTGGGAAGTCATTAATTTGATTGTCCAGTATTTCCCTTATGAGATAATGCCTCACATAGCAAATGTGTACAGTGCGAGCTGAAAATGCATTTACAGCACTAAAAAAACAAACTTTTATAACAGCTAAACGAAACGTTTCCAATGTAAATTTCCACCTTTATATAGTGTAGAAAGGCATCCTGAAGCCTGGAAAGTCATTAATTTGATTGTCCAGTATTTCCTTCATGAGATATTGCAACACTTAGAAAAAGTGTACAGCGCCAGCAGACAATGAATTTTCAGCACTAAATAAACGAAACTTCATTAACAGCTAAAGTAAACGTTTCCAATGTAAATTTCCACCTTTATATAGTGTAAAAAGACATCCTGAAGCCTGGGCAGTCATTAATTTGATTGTCCAATATTTCCCTTATGAGATAATGCCTCTCATAGCAAATGTGTACAGTGCGAGCTGAAAATGCATTTACAGCACTAAAAAAACAAACTTTTATAACAGCTAAACCAAACGTTTCCAATGTAAATTTCCACCTTTATATAGTGTAAAAAGACATCCTGAAGCCTGGGCAGTCATTAATTTGATTGTCCAATATTTCCCTTATGAGATAATGCCTCTCATAGCAAATGTGTACAGCGCGAGCTGAAAATGCATTTACAGCACTAAAAAACCAAACTTTTATAACAGCTAAACCAAACGTTTCCAATGTAAATTTCCACCTTTATATAGTGTAGAAAGGCATCCTGAAGCCTGGAAAGTCATTAATTTGATTGTATAGTATTTCCTTCATGAGATATTGCAACACTTAGAAAAAATGTACAGCGCCAGCAGACAATGAATTTTCAGCACTAAAAAAAACGAAACTTCATTAACAGCTAAACCAAACGTTTCCAATGTAAATTTCCACATTTATAGAGTGTAAAAAGGCATCCTGAAGCCTGGGAAGTCATTAATTTGATTGTCCAGTATTTCCCTTATGAGATAATGCCTCACATAGCAAATGTGTACAGTGCGAGCTGAAAATGCATTTACAGCACTAAAAAAACAAACTTTTATAACAGCTAAACCAAACGTTTCCAATGTAAATTTCCACCTTTATATAGTGTAGAAAGGCATCCTGAAGCCTGGAAAGTCATTAATTTGATTGTCCAGTATTTCCTTCATGAGATATTGCAACACTTAGAAAAAGTGTACAGCGCCAGCAGACAATGAATTTTCAGCACTAAATAAACGAAACTTCATTAACAGCTAAAGTAAACGTTTCCAATGTAAATTTCCACCTTTATATAGTGTAAAAAGACATCCTGAAGCCTGGGCAGTCATTAATTTGATTGTCCAATATTTCCCTTATGAGATAATGCCTCTCATAGCAAATGTGTACAGTGCGAGCTGAAAATGCATTTACAGCACTAAAAAAACAAACTTTTATAACAGCTAAACCAAACGTTTCCAATGTAAATTTCCACCTTTATATAGTGTAAAAAGACATCCTGAAGCCTGGGCAGTCATTAATTTGATTGTCCAATATTTCCCTTATGAGATAATGCCTCTCATAGCAAATGTGTACAGCGCGAGCTGAAAATGCATTTACAGCACTAAAAAACCAAACTTTTATAACAGCTAAACCAAACGTTTCCAATGTAAATTTCCACCTTTATATAGTGTAGAAAGGCATCCTGAAGCCTGGAAAGTCATTAATTTGATTGTCCAGTATTTCCTTCATGAGATATTGCAACACTTAGAAAAAGTGTACAGCGCCAGCAGACAATGAATTTTCAGCACTAAAAAAAACGAAACTTCATTAACAGCTATACCAAACGTTTCCAATGTAAATTTCCACATTTATAGAGTGTAAAAAGGCATCCTGAAGCCTGGGAAGTCATTAATTTGATTGTCCAGTATTTCCCTTATGAGATAATGCCTCTCATTGCAAATGTGTACAGCGCGAGCTGAAAATGCATTTTCAGCACTAAAAAACCAAACTTTTATAACACCTAAACCAAACGTTTCCAATGTAAATTTCCTCCTTTATATAGTGTAAAAAGACATCCTGAAGCCTGGGCAGTCATTAATTTGATTGTCCAATATTTCCCTTATGAGATAATGCCTCTCATAGCAAATGTGTACAGCGCGAGCTGAAAATGCATTTACAGCACTAAAAAACCAAACTTTTATAAAAGCTAAACCAAACGTTTCCAATGTAAATTTCCACCTTTATATAGTGTAGAAAGGCATCCTGAAGCCTGGAAAGTCATTAATTTGATTGTCCAGTATTTCCTTCATGAGATATTGCAACATTTAGAAAAAGTGTACAGCGCCAGCAGACAATGAATTTTCAGCACTAAAAAAACGAAACTTCATTAACAGCTAAACTAAACGTTTCCAATGTAAATTTCCACCTTTATATAGTGTAAAAAGACATCCTGAAGCCCGGGCAGCCATTAATTTGATTGTCCAATATTTCCCTTATGAGATAATGCCTCTCATAGCAAATGTGTACAGCGCGAGCTGAAAATGCATTTACAGCACTAAAAAACCAAACTTTTATAACAGCTAAACCAAACGTTTCCAATGTAAATTTCCACCTTTATATAGTGTAAAAAGACATCCTGAAGCCTGGGCAGTCATTAATTTGATTGTCCAATATTTTCCTTATGAGATAATGCCTCTCATAGCAAATGTGTACAGCGCGAGCTGAAAATGCATTTACAGCACTAAAAAAACAAACTTTTATAACAGCTAAACCAAACGTTTCCAATGTAAATTTCCACCTTTATATAGTGTAGAAAGGCATCCTGAAGCCTGGAAAGTCATTAATTTGATTGTCCAGTATTTCCTTCATGAGATATTGCAACACTTAGAAAAAGTGTACAGCGCCAGCAGACAATGAATTTTCAGCACTAAAAAAACGAAACTTCATTAACAGCTAAACTAAATGTTTCCAATGTAAATTTCCACCTTTATATAGTGTAAAAAGACATCCTGAAGCCTGGGCAGTCATTAATTTGATTGTCCAATATTTCCCTTATGAGATAATGCCTCTCATAGCAAATGTGTACAGCGCGAGCTGAAAATGCATTTACAGCACTAAAAAACCAAACTTTTATAACAGCTAAACCAAACGTTTCCAATGTAAATTTCCACCTTTATATAGTGTAAAAAGGCATCCTGAAGCCTGGAAAGTCTTTAATTTGATTGTCCAGTATTTCCTTCATGAGATATTGCAACACTTAGAAAAAGTGTACAGCGCCAGCAGACAATGAATTTCCAGCACTAAAAAAACGAAACTTCATTAACAGCTAAACTAAACGTTTCCAATGTAAATTTCCACCTTTATATAGTGTAAAAAGACATCCTGAAGCCTGGGCAGTCATTAATTTGATTGTCCAATATTTCCCTTATGAGATAATGCCTCTCATAGCAAATGTGTACAGCGCGAGCTGAAAATGCATTTACAGCACTAAAAAACCAAACTTTTATAACAGCTAAACCAAACGTTTCCAATGTAAATTTCCACCTTTATATAGTGTAGAAAGGCATCCTGAAGCCTGGAAAGTCATTAATTTGATTGTCCAGTATTTCCTTCATGAGATATTGCAACACTTAGAAAAAGTGTACAGCGCCAGCAGACAATGAATTTTCAGCACTAAAAAAACGAAACTTCATTAACAGCTAAAACAAACGTTTCCAATGTAAATTTCCACATTTATAGAGTGTAAAAAGGCATCCTGAAGCCTGGGAAGTCATTAATTTGATTGTCCAGTATTTCCCTTATGAGATAATGCCTCACATAGCAAATGTGTACAGTGCGAGCTGAAAATGCATTTTCAGCACTAAAAAACCAAACTTTTATAACAGCTAAACCAAACGTTTCCAATGTAAATTTCCACCTTTATATAGTGTAAAAAGACATCCTGAAGCCTGGGCAGTCAATAATTTGATTGTCCAGTATTTCCCTTATGAGATAATGCCTCACATAGCAAATGTGTACAGCGCGAGCTGAAAATGCATTTACAGCACTAAAAAAACAAACTTTTATAACAGCTAAACCAAACGTTTCCAATGTAAATTTCCACATTTATAGAGTGTAAAAATGCATCCTGAAGCCTGGGAAGTCATTAATTTGATTGTCCAGTATTTCCCTTATGAGATAATGCCTCACATAGCAAATGTGTACAGTGCGAGCTGAAAATGCATTTTCAGCACTAAAAAACCAAACTTTTATAACAGCTAAACCAAACGTTTCCAATGTAAATTTCCACCTTTATATAGTGTAAAAAGACATCCTGAAGCCTGGGCAGTCATTAATTTGATTGTCCAATATTTCCCTTATGAGATAATGCCTCTCATAGCAAATGTGTACAGCGCGAGCTGAAAATGCATTTACAGCACTAAAAAACCAAACTTTTATAACAGCTAAACCAAACGTTTCCAATGTAAATTTCCACCTTTATATAGTGTAAAAAGACATCCTGAAGCCTGGGCAGTCATTAATTTGATTGTCCAATATTTCCCTTATGAGATAATGCCTCTCATAGCAAATGTGTACAGCGCGAGCTGAAAATGCATTTACAGCACTAAAAAAACAAACTTTTATAACAGCTAAACCAAACGTTTCCAATGTAAATTTCCACCTTTATATAGTGTAGAAAGGCATCCTGAAGCCTGGAAAGTCATTAATTTGATTGTCCAGTATTTCCTTCATGAGATATTGCAACACTTAGAAAAAGTGTACAGCGCCAGCAGACAATGAATTTTCAGCACTAAAAAAACGAAACTTCATTAACAGCTAAACTAAATGTTTCCAATGTAAATTTCCACCTTTATATAGTGTAAAAAGACACCCTGAAGCCTGGGCAGTCATTAATTTGATTGTCCAATATTTCCCTTATGAGATAATGCCTCTCATAGCAAATGTGTACAGCGCGAGCTGAAAATGCATTTACAGCACTAAAAAACCAAACTTTTATAACAGCTAAACCAAACGTTTCCAATGTAAATTTCCACCTTTATATAGTGTAAAAAGGCATCCTGAAGCCTGGAAAGTCTTTAATTTGATTGTCCAGTATTTCCTTCATGAGATATTGCAACACTTAGAAAAAGTGTACAGCGCCAGCAGACAATGAATTTCCAGCACTAAAAAAACGAAACTTCATTAACAGCTAAACTAAACGTTTCCAATGTAAATTTCCACCTTTATATAGTGTAAAAAGACATCCTGAAGCCTGGGCAGTCATTAATTTGATTGTCCAATATTTCCCTTATGAGATAATGCCTCTCATAGCAAATGTGTACAGCGCGAGCTGAAAATGCATTTACAGCACTAAAAAACCAAACTTTTATAACAGCTAAACCAAACGTTTCCAATGTAAATTTCCACCTTTATATAGTGTAGAAAGGCATCCTGAAGCCTGGAAAGTCATTAATTTGATTGTCCAGTATTTCCTTCATGAGATATTGCAACACTTAGAAAAAGTGTACAGCGCCAGCAGACAATGAATTTTCAGCACTAAAAAAACGAAACTTCATTAACAGCTAAACCAAACGTTTCCAATGTAAATTTCCACATTTATAGAGTGTAAAAATGCATCCTGAAGCCTGGGAAGTCATTAATTTGATTGTCCAGTATTTCCCTTATGAGATAATGCCTCACATAGCAAATGTGTACAGTGCGAGCTGAAAATGCATTTTCAGCACTAAAAAACCAAACTTTTATAACAGCTAAACCAAACGTTTCCAATGTAAATTTCCACCTTTATATAGTGTAAAAAGACATCCTGAAGCCTGGGCAGTCATTAATTTGATTGTCCAATATTTCCCTTATGAGATAATGCCTCTCATAGCAAATGTGTACAGCGCGAGCTGAAAATGCATTTACAGCACTCAAAAAACCAAACTTTTATAACAGCTAAACCAAACGTTTCCAATGTAAATTTCCACCTTTATATAGTGTAGAAAGGCATCCTGAAGCCTGGAAAGTCATTAATTTGATTGTCCAGTATTTCCTTCATGAGATATTGCAACACTTAGAAAAAGTGTACAGCGCCAGTAGACAATGAATTTTCAGCACTAAAAAAACGAAACTTCATTAACAGCTAAACTAAACGTTTCCAATGTAAATTTCCACCTTTATATAGTGTAAAAAGACATCCTGAAGCCTGGGCAGTCATTAATTTGATTGTCCAATATTTCCCTTATGAGATAATGCCTCTCATAGCAAATGTGTACAGCGCGAGCTGAAAATGCATTTACAGCACTAAAAAACCAAACTTTTATAACAGCTAAACCAAACGTTTCCAATGTAAATTTCCACCTTTATATAGTGTAGAAAGGCATCCTGGAGCCTGGAAAGTCATTAATATGATTGTCCAGTATTTCCTTCATGAGATATTGCAACACTTAGAAAAAGTGTACAGCGCCAGCAGACAATGAATTTTCAGCACTAAAAAAACCAAACTTTTATAACAGCTAAACCAAACGTTTCCAATGTAAATTTCCACCTTTATATAGTGTAAAAAGACATCCTGAAGCCTGGGCAGTCATTAATTTGATTGTCCAGTATTTCCCTTATGAGATAATGCCTCACATAGCAAATGTGTACAGCGCGAGCTGAAAATGCATTTACAGCACTAAAAAAACAAACTTTTATAACAGCTAAACCAAACGTTTCCAATGTAAATTTCCACCTTTATATAGTGTAGAAAGGCATCCTGAAGCCTGGAAAGTCATTAATTTGATTGTCCAGTATTTCCTACATGAGATATTGCAAAACTTAGAAAAAGTGTACAGCGCCAGCAGACAATGAATTTTCAGCACTAAAAAAACGAAACTTCATTAACAGCTAAACCAAACGTTTCCAATGTAAATTTCCACATTTATAGAGTGTAAAAAGGCATCCTGAAGCCTGGGAAGTCATTAATTTGATTGTCCAGTATTTCCCTTATGAGATAATGCCTCACATAGCAAATGTGTACAGTGCGAGCTGAAAATGCATTTTCAGCACTAAAAAACCAAACTTATATAACACCTAAACCAAACGTTTCCAATGTAAATTTCCACCTTTATATAGTGTAAAAAGACATCCTGAAACCTGGGCAGTCATTAATTTGATTGTCCAATATTTCCCTTATGAGATAATGCCTCTCATAGCAAATGTGTACAGCGCGAGCTGAAAATGCATTTACAGCACTAAAAAACCAAACTTTTATAACAGCTAAACCAAACGTTTCCAATGTAAATTTCCACCTTTATATAGTGTAAAAAGACATCCTGAAGCCTGGGCAGTCATTAATTTGATTGTCCAATATTTCCCTTATGAGATAATGCCTCTCATAGCAAATGTGTACAGCGCGAGCTGAAAATGCATTTTCAGCACTAAAAAACCAAACTTTTATAACAGCTAAACCAAACGTTTCAAATGTAAATTTCCACCTTTATATAGTGTAAAAAGACATCCTGAAGCCTGGGCAGTCATTAATTTGATTGTCCAATATTTCCCTTATGAGATAATGCCTCTCATAGCAAATGTGTACAGTGCGAGCTGAAAATGCATTTACAGCACTAAAAAAACAAACTTTTATAACAGCTAAACCAAACGTTTCCAATGTAAATTTCCACCTTTATATAGTGTAAAAAGACATCCTGAAGCCTGGGCAGTCATTAATTTGATTGTCCAATATTTCCCTTATGAGATAATGCCTCTCATAGCAAATGTGTACAGTGCGAGCTGAAAATGCATTTACAGCACTAAAAAAACAAACTTTTATAACAGCTAAACCAAACGTTTCCAATGTAAATTTCCACCTTTATATAGTGTAAAAAGACATCCTGAAGCCTGGGCAGTCATTAATTTGATTGTCCAATATTTCCCTTATGAGATAATGCCTCTCATAGCAAATGTGTACAGCGCGAGCTGAAAATGCATTTACAGCACTAAAAAACCAAACTTTTATAACAGCTAAACCAAACGTTTCCAATGTAAATTTCCACCTTTATATAGTGTAGAAAGGCATCCTGAAGCCTGGAAAGTCATTAATTTGATTGTCCAGTATTTCCTTCATGAGATATTGCAACACTTAGAAAAAGTGTACAGCGCCAGCAGACAATGAATTTTCAGCACTAAAAAAACGAAACTTCATTAACAGCTAAACCAAACGTTTCCAATGTAAATTTCCACATTTATAGAGTGTAAAAAGGCATCCTGAAGCCTGGGAAGTCATTAATTTGATTGTCCAGTATTTCCCTTATGAGATAATGCCTCACAGCAAATGTGTACAGTGCGAGCTGAAAATGCATTTACAGCACTAAAAAAACAAACTTTTATAACAGCTAAACCAAACGTTTCCAATGTAAATTTCCACCTTTATATAGTGTAGAAAGGCATCCTGAAGCCTGGAAAGTCATTAATTTGATTGTCCAGTATTTCCTTCATGAGATATTGCAACACTTAGAAAAAGTGTACAGCGCCAGCAGACAATGAATTTTCAGCACTAAAAAAACGAAACTTCATTAACAGCTAAACCAAACGTTTCCAATGTAAATTTCCACATTTATAGAGTGTAAAAAGGCATCCTGAAGCCTGGGAAGTCATTAATTTGATTGTCCAGTATTTCCCTTATGAGATAATGCCTCACAGCAAATGTGTACAGTGCGAGCTGAAGATGCATTTACAGCACTAAAAAAACAAACTTTTATAACAGCTAAACCAAACGTTTCCAATGTAAATTTCCACCTTTATATAGTGTAGAAAGGCATCCTGAAGCCTGGAAAGTCATTAATTTGATTGTCCAGTATTTCCTTCATGAGATATTGCAACACTTAGAAAAAGTGTACAGCGCCAGCAGACAATGAATTTTCAGCACTAAAAAAACGAAACTTCATTAACAGCTAAACCAAACGTTTCCAATGTAAATTTCCACATTTATAGAGTGTAAAAAGGCATCCTGAAGCCTGGGAAGTCATTAATTTGATTGTCCAGTATTTCCCTTATGAGATAATGCCTCACATAGCAAATGTGTACAGTGCGAGCTGAAAATGCATTTTCAGCACTAAAAAAACAAACTTATATAACACCTAAACCAAACGTTTCCAATGTAAATTTCCACCTTTATATAGTGTAAAAAGACATCCTGAAGCCTGGGCAGTCATTAATTTGATTGTCCAATATTTCCCTTATGAGATAATGCCTCTCATAGCAAATGTGTACAGCGCGAGCTGAAAATGCATTTACAGCACTAAAAAAACCAAACTTTTATAACAGCTAAACCAAACGTTTCCAATGTAAATTTCCACCTTTATATAGTGTAGAAAGGCATCCTGAAGCCTGGAAAGTCATTAATTTGATTGTCCAGTATTTCCTTCATGAGATATTGCAACATTTAGAAAAAGTGTACAGCGCCAGCAGACAATGAATTTTCAGCACTAAAAAAACGAAACTTCATTAACAGCTAAACTAAACGTTTCCAATGTAAATTTCCACCTTTATATAGTGTAAAAAGACATCCTGAAGCCCGGGCAGCCATTAATTTGATTGTCCAATATTTCCCTTATGAGATAATGCCTCTCATAGCAAATGTGTACAGCGCGAGCTGAAAATGCATTTACAGCACTAAAAAAACAAACTTTTATAACAGCTAAACCAAACGTTTCCAATGTAAATTTCCACCTTTATATAGTGTAAAAAGACATCCTGAAGCCTGCGCAGTCATTAATTTGATTGTCCAATATTTCCCTTATGAGATAATGCCTCTCATAGCAAATGTGTACAGCGCGAGCTGAAAATGCATTTACAGCACTAAAAAAACAAACTTTTATAACAGCTAAACCAAACGTTTCCAATGTAAATTTCTACCTTTATATAGTGTAGAAAGGCATCCTGAAGCCTGGAAAGTCATTAATTTGATTGTCCAGTATTTCCTTCATGAGATATTGCAACACTTAGAAAAAGTGTACAGCGCCAGCAGACAATGAATTTTCAGCACTAAAAAAACGAAACTTCATTAACAGCTAAACTAAACGTTTCCAATGTAAATTTCCACCTTTATATAGTGTAAAAAGACATTCTGAAGCCTGGGCAGTCATTAATTTGATTGTCCAATATTTCCCTTATGAGATAATGCCTCTCATAGCAAATGTGTACAGCGCGAGCTGAAAATGCATTTACAGCACTAAAAAACCAAACTTTTATAACAGCTAAACCAAACGTTTCCAATGTAAATTTCCACCTTTATATAGTGTAGAAAGGCATCCTGAAGCCTGGAAAGTCATTAATTTGATTGTCCAGTATTTCCTTCATGAGATATTGCAACACTTAGAAAAAGTGTACAGCGCCAGCAGACAATGAATTTTCAGCACTAAAAAAACGAAACTTCATTAACAGCTAAACCAAACGTTTCCAATGTAAATTTCCACATTTATAGAGTGTAAAAAGGCATCCTGAAGCCTGGGAAGTCATTAATTTGATTGTCCAGTATTTCCCTTCTGAGATAATGCCTCACATAGCAAATGTGTACAGTGCGAGCTGAAAATGCATTTTCAGCACTAAAAAAACAAACTTTTATAACAGCTAAACTAAACGTTTCCAATGTAAATTTCCACCTTTATATAGTGTAAAAAGACATCCTGAAGCCTGGGCAGTCATTAATTTGATTGTCCAATATTTCCCTTATGAGATAATGCCTCTCATAGCAAATGTGTACAGCGCGAGCTGAAAATGCATTTACAGCACTAAAAAAACAAACTTTTATAACAGCTAAACTAAACGTTTCCAATGTAAATTTCCACCTTTATATAGTGTAAAAAGACATCCTGAAGCCTGGGCAGTCATTAATTTGATTGTCCAATATTTCCCTTATGAGATAATGCCTCTCATAGCAAATGTGTACAGCGCGAGCTGAAAATGCATTTACAGCACTAAAAAACCAAACTTTTATAACAGCTAAACCAAACGTTTCCAATGTAAATTTCCACCTTTATATAGTGTAGAAAGGCATCCTGAAGCCTGGAAAGTCATTAATTTGATTGTCCAGTATTTCCTTCATGAGATATTGCAACACTTAGAAAAAGTGTACAGCGCCAGCAGACAATGAATTTTCAGCACTAAAAAAACGAAACTTCATTAACAGCTAAACCAAACGTTTCCAATGTAAATTTCCACATTTATAGAGTGTAAAAAGGCATCCTGAAGCCTGGGAAGTCATTAATTTGATTGTCCAGTATTTCCCTTCTGAGATAATGCCTCACATAGCAAATGTGTACAGTGCGAGCTGAAAATGCATTTTCAGCACTAAAAAAACAAACTTTTATAACAGCTAAACTAAACGTTTCCAATGTAAATTTCCACCTTTATATAGTGTAAAAAGACATCCTGAAGCCTGGGCAGTCATTAATTTGATTGTCCAGTATTTCCCTTATGAGATAATGCCTCACATAGCAAATGTGTACAGCGCGAGCTGAAAATGCATTTACAGCACTAAAAAAACAAACTTTTATAACAGCTAAACTAAACGTTTCCAATGTAAATTTCCACCTTTATATAGTGTAAAAAGACATCCTGAAGCCTGGGCAGTCATTAATTTGATTGTCCAATATTTCCCTTATGAGATAATGCCTCTCATAGCAAATGTGTACAGCGCGAGCTGAAAATGCATTTACAGCACTAAAAAACCAAACTTTTATAACAGCTAAACCAAACGTTTCCAATGTAAATTTCCACCTTTATATAGTGTAGAAAGGCATCCTGAAGCCTGGAAAGTCATTAATTTTATTGTCCAGTATTTCATTCATGAGATATTGCAACACTTAGAAAAAGTGTACAGCGCCAGCAGACAATGAATTTTCAGCACTAAAAAAACGAAACTTCATTAACAGCTAAACCAAACGTTTCCAATGTAAATTTCCACATTTATAGAGTGTAAAAAGGCATCCTGAAGCCTGGGAAGTCATTAATTTGATTGTCCAGTATTTCCCTTATGAGATAATGCCTCACATAGCAAATGTGTACAGTGCGAGCTGAAAATGCATTTTCAGCACTAAAAAAACAAACTTTTATAACAGCTAAACTAAACGTTTCCAATGTAAATTTCCACCTTTATATAGTGTAAAAAGACATCCTGAAGCCTGGGCAGTCATTAATTTGATTGTCCAATATTTCCCTTATGAGATAATGCCTCTCATAGCAAATGTGTACAGCGCGAGCTGAAAATGCATTTACAGCACTAAAAAAACAAACTTTTATAACAGCTAAACTAAACGTTTCCAATGTAAATTTCCACCTTTATATAGTGTAAAAAGACATCCTGAAGCCTGGGCAGTCATTAATTTGATTGTCCAATATTTCCCTTATGAGATAATGCCTCTCATAGCAAATGTGTACAGCGCGAGCTGAAAATGCATTTACAGCACTAAAAACCCAAACTTTTATAACAGCTAAACCAAACGTTTCCAATGTAAATTTCCACCTTTATATAGTGTAGAAAGGCATCCTGAAGCCTGGAAAGTCATTAATTTGATTGTCCAGTATTTCCTTCATGAGATATTGCAACACTTAGAAAAGGTGTACAGCGCCAGCAGACAATGAATTTTCAGCACTAAAAAAACGAAACTTCATTAACAGCTAAACCAAACGTTTCCAATGTAAATTTCCACATTTATAGAGTGTAAAAATGCATCCTGAAGCCTGGGAAGTCATTAATTTGATTGTCCAGTATTTCCCTTATGAGATAATGCCTCACATAGCAAATGTGTACAGTGCAAGCTGAAAATGCATTTTCAGCACTAAAAAACCAAACTTTTATAACAGCTAAACCAAACGTTTCCAATGTAAATTTCCACCTTTATATAGTGTAAAAAGACATCCTGAAGCCTGGGCAGTCATTAATTTGATTGTCCAATATTTCCCTTATGAGATAATGCCTCTCATAGCAAATGTGTACAGCGCGAGCTGAAAATGCATTTACAGCACTAAAAAACCAAACTTTTATAACAGCTAAACCAAACGTTTCCAATGTAAATTTCCACCTTTATATAGTGTAGAAAGGCATCCTGGAGCCTGGAAAGTCATTAATTTGATTGTCCAGTATTTCCTTCATGAGATATTGCAACACTTAGAAAAAGTGTACAGCGCCAGCAGACAATGAATTTTCAGCACTAAAAAAACCAAACTTTTATAACAGCTAAACCAAACGTTTCCAATGTAAATTTCCACCTTTATATAGTGTAAAAAGACATCCTGAAGCCTGGGCAGTCATTAATTTGATTGTCCAGTATTTCCCTTATGAGATAATGCCTCACATAGCAAATGTGTACAGCGCGAGCTGAAAATGCATTTACAGCACTAAAAAAACAAACTTTTATAACAGCTAAACCAAACGTTTCCAATGTAAATTTCCACCTTTATATAGTGTAGAAAGGCATCCTGAAGCCTGGAAAGTCATTAATTTGATTGTCCAGTATTTCCTACATGAGATATTGCAAAACTTAGAAAAAGTGTACAGCGCCAGCAGACAATGAATTTTCAGCACTAAAAAAACGAAACTTCATTAACAGCTAAACCAAACGATTCCAATGTAAATTTCCACATTTATAGAGTGTAAAAAGGCATCCTGAAGCCTGGGAAGTCATTAATTTGATTGTCCAGTATTTCCCTTATGAGATAATGCCTCACATAGCAAATGTGTACAGCGCGAGCTGAAAATGCATTTACAGCACTAAAAAAACAAACTTTTATAACAGCTAAACCAAACGTTTCCAATGTAAATTTCCACCTTTATATAGTGTAGAAAGGCATCCTGAAGCCTGGAAAGTGATTAATTTGATTGTCCAGTATTTCCTTCATGAGATATTGCAACACTTAGAAAAAGTGTACAGCGCCAGCAGACAATGAATTTTCAGCACTAAAAAACCGAAACTTCATTAACAGCTAAACTAAACGTTTCCAATGTAAATTTCCACCTTTATATAGTGTAAAAAGACATCCTGAAGCCTGGGCAGTCATTAATTTGATTGTCCAATATTTCCCTTATGAGATAATGCCTCTCATAGCAAATGTGTACAGCGCGAGCTGAAAATGCATTTACAGCACTAAAAAACCAAACTTTTATAACAGCTAAACCAAACGTTTCCAATGTAAATTTCCACCTTTATATAGTGTAGAAAGGCATCCTGAAGCCTGGAAAGTCATTAATTTGATTGTCCAGTATTTCCTTCATGAGATATTGCAACACTTAGAAAAAGTGTACAGCGCCAGCAGACAATGAATTTCCAGCACTAAAAAAACGAAACTTCATTAACAGCTAAACTAAACGTTTCCAATGTAAATTTCCACCTTTATATAGTGTAAAAAGACATCCTGAAGCCTGGGCAGTCATTAATTTGATTGTCCAATATTTCCCTTATGAGATAATGCCTCTCATAGCAAATGTGTACAGCGCGAGCTGAAAATGCATTTACAGCACTAAAAAACCAAACTTTTATAACAGCTAAACCAAACGTTTCCAATGTAAATTTCCACCTTTATATAGTGTAGAAAGGCATCCTGAAGCCTGGAAAGTCATTAATTTGATTGTCCAGTATTTCCTTCATGAGATATTGCAACACTTAGAAAAAGTGTACAGCGCCAGCAGACAATGAATTTCCAGCACTAAAAAAACGAAACTTCATTAACAGCTAAACTAAACGTTTCCAATGTAAATTTCCACCTTTATATAGTGTAAAAAGACATCCTGAAGCCTGGGCAGTCATTAATTTGATTGTCCAATATTTCCCTTATGAGATAATGCCTCTCATAGCAAATGTGTACAGCGCGAGCTGAAAATGCATTTACAGCACTAAAAAACCAAACTTTTATAACAGCTAAACTAAACGTTTCCAATGTAAATTTCCACCTTTATATAGTGTAGAAAGGCATCCTGAAGCCTGGAAAGTCATTAATTTGATTGTCCAGTATTTCCTTCATGAGATATTGCAACACTTAGAAAAAGTGTACAGCGCCAGCAGACAATGAATTTTCAGCACTAAAAAAACGAAACTTCATTAACAGCTAAACCAAACGTTTCCAATGTAAATTTCCACATTTATAGAGTGTAAAAAGGCATCCTGAAGCCTGGGAAGTCATTAATTTGATTGTCCAGTATTTCCCTTATGAGATAATGCCTCACATAGCAAATGTGTACAGTGCGAGCTGAAAATGCATTTTCAGCACTAAAAAACCAAACTTTTATAACAGCTAAACCAAACGTTTCCAATGTAAATTTCCACCTTTATATAGTGTAAAAAGACATCCTGAAGCCTGGGCAGTCATTAATTTGATTGTCCAGTATTTCCCTTATGAGATAATGCCTCACATAGCAAATGTGTACAGCGCGAGCTGAAAATGCATTTACAGCACTAAAAAAACAAACTTTTATAACAGCTAAACTAAACGTTTCCAATGTAAATTTCCACCTTTATATAGTGTAAAAAGACATCCTGAAGCCTGGGCAGTCATTAATTTGATTGTCCAATATTTCCCTTATGAGATAATGCCTCTCATAGCAAATGTGTACAGCGCGAGCTGAAAATGCATTTACAGCACTAAAAAAACAAACTTTTATAACAGCTAAACTAAACGTTTCCAATGTAAATTTCCACCTTTATATAGTGTAAAAAGACATCCTGAAGCCTGGGCAGTCATTAATTTGATTGTCCAATATTTCCCTTATGAGATAATGCCTCTCATAGCAAATGTGTACAGCGCGAGCTGAAAATGCATTTACAGCACTAAAAAACCAAACTTTTATAACAGCTAAACTAAACGTTTCCAATGTAAATTTCCACCTTTATATAGTGTAGAAAGGCATCCTGAAGCCTGGAAAGTCATTAATTTGATTGTCCAGTATTTCCTTCATGAGATATTGCAACACTTAGAAAAAGTGTACAGCGCCAGCAGACAATGAATTTTCAGCACTAAAAAAACGAAACTTCATTAACAGCTAAACCAAACGTTTCCAATGTAAATTTCCACATTTATAGAGTGTAAAAAGGCATCCTGAAGCCTGGGAAGTCATTAATTTGATTGTCCAGTATTTCCCTTATGAGATAATGCCTCGCATAGCAAATGTGTACAGTGCGAGCTGAAAATGCATTTTCAGCACTAAAAAACCAAACTTTTATAACAGCTAAACCAAACGTTTCCAATGTAAATTTCCACCTTTATATAGTGTAAAAAGACATCCTGAAGCCTGGGCAGTCATTAATTTGATTGTCCAGTATTTCCCTTATGAGATAATGCCTCACATAGCAAATGTGTACAGCGCGAGCTGAAAATGCATTTACAGCACTAAAAAAACAAACTTTTATAACAGCTAAACTAAACGTTTCCAATGTAAATTTCCACCTTTATATAGTGTAAAAAGACATCCTGAAGCCTGGGCAGTCATTAATTTGATTGTCCAATATTTCCCTTATGAGATAATGCCTCACATAGCAAATGTGTACAGCGCGAGCTGAAAATGCATTTACAGCACTAAAAAAACAAACTTTTATAACAGCTAAACCAAACGTTTCCAATGTAAATTTCCACCTTTATATAGTGTAGAAAGGCATCCTGAAGCCTGGAAAGTCATTAATTTGATTGTCCAGTATTTCCTACATGAGATATTGCAAAACTTAGAAAAAGTGTACAGCGCCAGCAGACAATGAATTTTCAGCACTAAAAAAACGAAACTTCATTAACAGCTAAACCAAACGATTCCAATGTAAATTTCCACCTTTATATAGTGTAAAAAGACATCCTGAAGCCTGGGCAGTCATTAATTTGATTGTCCAATATTTCCCTTATGAGATAATGCCTCTCATAGCAAATGTGTACAGCGCGAGCTGAAAATGCATTTACAGCACTAAAAAACCAAACTTTTATAACAGCTAAACTAAACGTTTCCAATGTAAATTTCCACCTTTATATAGTGTAGAAAGGCATCCTGAAGCCTGGAAAGTCATTAATTTGATTGTCCAGTATTTCCTTCATGAGATATTGCAACACTTAGAAAAAGTGTACAGCGCCAGCAGACAATGAATTTTCAGCACTAAAAAAACGAAACTTCATTAACAGCTAAACTAAACGTTTCCAATGTAAATTTCCATCTTTATATAGTGTAAAAAGACATCCTGAAGCCTGGGCAGTCATTAATTTGATTGTCCAATATTTCCCTTATGAGATAATGCCTCTCATAGCAAATGTGTACAGCGCGAGCTGAAAATGCATTTACAGCACTAAAAAACCAAACTTTTATAACAGCTAAACCAAACGTTTCCAATGTAAATTTCCACCTTTATATAGTGTAGAAAGGCATCCTGAAGCCTGGAAAGTCATTAATTTGATTGTCCAGTATTTCCTTCATGAGATATTGCAACACTTAGAAAAAGTGTACAGCGCCAGCAGACAATGAATTTCCAGCACTAAAAAAACGAAACTTCATTAACAGCTAAACTAAACGTTTCCAATGTAAATTTCCACCTTTATATAGTGTAAAAAGACATCCTGAAGCCTGGGCAGTCATTAATTTGATTGTCCAATATTTCCCTTATGAGATAATGCCTCTCATAGCAAATGTGTACAGCGCGAGCTGAAAATGCATTTACAGCACTAAAAAACCAAACTTTTATAACAGCTAAACCAAACGTTTCCAATGTAAATTTCCACCTTTATATAGTGTAGAAAGGCATCCTGAAGCCTGGAAAGTCATTAATTTGATTGTCCAGTATTTCCTTCATGAGATATTGCAACACTTAGAAAAAGTGTACAGCGCCAGCAGACAATGAATTTCCAGCACTAAAAAAACGAAACTTCATTAACAGCTAAACTAAACGTTTCCAATGTAAATTTCCACCTTTATATAGTGTAAAAAGACATCCTGAAGCCTGGGCAGTCATTAATTTGATTGTCCAATATTTCCCTTATGAGATAATGCCTCTCATAGCAAATGTGTACAGCGCGAGCTGAAAATGCATTTACAGCACTAAAAAACCAAACTTTTATAACAGCTAAACTAAACGTTTCCAATGTAAATTTCCACCTTTATATAGTGTAGAAAGGCATCCTGAAGCCTGGAAAGTCATTAATTTGATTGTCCAGTATTTCCTTCATGAGATATTGCAACACTTAGAAAAAGTGTACAGCGCCAGCAGACAATGAATTTTCAGCACTAAAAAAACGAAACTTCATTAACAGCTAAACCAAACGTTTCCAATGTAAATTTCCACATTTATAGAGTGTAAAAAGGCATCCTGAAGCCTGGGAAGTCATTAATTTGATTGTCCAGTATTTCCCTTATGAGATAATGCCTCACATAGCAAATGTGTACAGTGCGAGCTGAAAATGCATTTTCAGCACTAAAAAACCAAACTTTTATAACAGCTAAACCAAACGTTTCCAATGTAAATTTCCACCTTTATATAGTGTAAAAAGACATCCTGAAGCCTGGGCAGTCATTAATTTGATTGTCCAGTATTTCCCTTATGAGATAATGCCTCACATAGCAAATGTGTACAGCGCGAGCTGAAAATGCATTTACAGCACTAAAAAAACAAACTTTTATAACAGCTAAACTAAACGTTTCCAATGTAAATTTCCACCTTTATATAGTGTAAAAAGACATCCTGAAGCCTGGGCAGTCAATAATTTGATTGTCCAATATTTCCCTTATGAGATAATGCCTCTCATAGCAAATGTGTACAGCGCGAGCTGAAAATGCATTTACAGCACTAAAAAAACAAACTTTTTATAACAGCTAAACTAAACGTTTCCAATGTAAATTTCCACCTTTATATAGTGTAAAAAGACATCCTGAAGCCTGGGCAGTCATTAATTTGATTGTCCAATATTTCCCTTATGAGATAATGCCTCTCATAGCAAATGTGTACAGCGCGAGCTGAAAATGCATTTACAGCACTAAAAAACCAAACTTTTATAACAGCTAAACCAAACGTTTCCAATGTAAATTTCCACCTTTATATAGTGTAGAAAGGCATCCTGAAGCCTGGAAAGTCATTAATTTTATTGTCCAGTATTTCATTCATGAGATATTGCAACACTTAGAAAAAGTGTACAGCGCCAGCAGACAATGAATTTTCAGCACTAAAAAAACGAAACTTCATTAACAGCTAAACCAAACGTTTCCAATGTAAATTTCCACATTTATAGAGTGTAAAAAGGCATCCTGAAGCCTGGGAAGTCATTAATTTGATTGTCCAGTATTTCCCTTATGAGATAATGCCTCACATAGCAAATGTGTACAGTGCGAGCTGAAAATGCATTTTCAGCACTAAAAAAACAAACTTTTATAACAGCTAAACTAAACGTTTCCAATGTAAATTTCCACCTTTATATAGTGTAAAAAGACATCCTGAAGCCTGGGCAGTCATTAATTTGATTGTCCAATATTTCCCTTATGAGATAATGCCTCTCATAGCAAATGTGTACAGCGCGAGCTGAAAATGCATTTACAGCACTAAAAAAACAAACTTTTATAACAGCTAAACTAAACGTTTCCAATGTAAATTTCCACCTTTATATAGTGTAAAAAGACATCCTGAAGCCTGGGCAGTCATTAATTTGATTGTCCAATATTTCCCTTATGAGATAATGCCTCTCATAGCAAATGTGTACAGCGCGAGCTGAAAATGCATTTACAGCACTAAAAACCCAAACTTTTATAACAGCTAAACCAAACGTTTCCAATGTAAATTTCCACCTTTATATAGTGTAGAAAGGCATCCTGAAGCCTGGAAAGTCATTAATTTGATTGTCCAGTATTTCCTTCATGAGATATTGCAACACTTAGAAAAGGTGTACAGCGCCAGCAGACAATGAATTTTCAGCACTAAAAAAACGAAACTTCATTAACAGCTAAACCAAACGTTTCCAATGTAAATTTCCACATTTATAGAGTGTAAAAATGCATCCTGAAGCCTGGGAAGTCATTAATTTGATTGTCCAGTATTTCCCTTCTGAGATAATGCCTCACATAGCAAATGTGTACAGTGCAAGCTGAAAATGCATTTTCAGCACTAAAAAACCAAACTTTTATAACAGCTAAACCAAACGTTTCCAATGTAAATTTCCACCTTTATATAGTGTAAAAAGACATCCTGAAGCCTGGGCAGTCATTAATTTGATTGTCCAATATTTCCCTTATGAGATAATGCCTCTCATAGCAAATGTGTACAGCGCGAGCTGAAAATGCATTTACAGCACTAAAAAACCAAACTTTTATAACAGCTAAACCAAACGTTTCCAATGTAAATTTCCACCTTTATATAGTGTAGAAAGGCATCCTGAAGCCTGGAAAGTCATTAATTTGATTGTCCAGTATTTCCTTCATGAGATATTGCAACACTTAGAAAAAGTGTACAGCGCCAGTAGACAATGAATTTTCAGCACTAAAAAAACGAAACTTCATTAACAGCTAAACTAAACGTTTCCAATGTAAATTTCCACCTTTATATAGTGTAAAAAGACATCCTGAAGCCTGGGCAGTCATTAATTTGATTGTCCAATATTTCCCTTATGAGATAATGCCTCTCATAGCAAATGTGTACAGCGCGAGCTGAAAATGCATTTACAGCACTAAAAAACCAAACTTTTATAACAGCTAAACCAAACGTTTCCAATGTAAATTTCCACCTTTATATAGTGTAGAAAGGCATCCTGGAGCCTGGAAAGTCATTAATTTGATTGTCCAGTATTTCCTTCATGAGATATTGCAACACTTAGAAAAAGTGTACAGCGCCAGCAGACAATGAATTTTCAGCACTAAAAAAACCAAACTTTTATAACAGCTAAACCAAACGTTTCCAATGTAAATTTCCACCTTTATATAGTGTAAAAAGACATCCTGAAGCCTGGGCAGTCATTAATTTGATTGTCCAGTATTTCCCTTATGAGATAATGCCTCACATAGCAAATGTGTACAGCGCGAGCTGAAAATGCATTTACAGCACTAAAAAACAAACTTTTATAACAGCTAAACCAAACGTTTCCAATGTAAATTTCCACCTTTATATAGTGTAGAAAGGCATCCTGAAGCCTGGAAAGTCATTAATTTGATTGTCCAGTATTTCCTACATGAGATATTGCAAAACTTAGAAAAAGTGTACAGCGCCAGCAGACAATGAATTTTCAGCACTAAAAAAACGAAACTTCATTAACAGCTAAACCAAACGATTCCAATGTAAATTTCCACATTTATAGAGTGTAAAAAGGCATCCTGAAGCCTGGGAAGTCATTAATTTGATTGTCCAGTATTTCCCTTATGAGATAATGCCTCACATAGCAAATGTGTACAGCGCGAGCTGAAAATGCATTTACAGCACTAAAAAAACAAACTTTTATAACAGCTAAACCAAACGTTTCCAATGTAAATTTCCACCTTTATATAGTGTAGAAAGGCATCCTGAAGCCTGGAAAGTGATTAATTTGATTGTCCAGTATTTCCTTCATGAGATATTGCAACACTTAGAAAAAGTGTACAGCGCCAGCAGACAATGAATTTTCAGCACTAAAAAACCGAAACTTCATTAACAGCTAAACTAAACGTTTCCAATGTAAATTTCCACCTTTATATAGTGTAAAAAGACATCCTGAAGCCTGGGCAGTCATTAATTTGATTGTCCAATATTTCCCTTATGAGATAATGCCTCTCATAGCAAATGTGTACAGCGCGAGCTGAAAATGCATTTACAGCACTAAAAAACCAAACTTTTATAACAGCTAAACCAAACGTTTCCAATGTAAATTTCCACCTTTATATAGTGTAGAAAGGCATCCTGAAGCCTGGAAAGTCATTAATTTGATTGTCCAGTATTTCCTTCATGAGATATTGCAACACTTAGAAAAAGTGTACAGCGCCAGCAGACAATGAATTTCCAGCACTAAAAAAACGAAACTTCATTAACAGCTAAACTAAACGTTTCCAATGTAAATTTCCACCTTTATATAGTGTAAAAAGACATCCTGAAGCCTGGGCAGTCATTAATTTGATTGTCCAATATTTCCCTTATGAGATAATGCCTCTCATAGCAAATGTGTACAGCGCGAGCTGAAAATGCATTTACAGCACTAAAAAACCAAACTTTTATAACAGCTAAACCAAACGTTTCCAATGTAAATTTCCACCTTTATATAGTGTAGAAAGGCATCCTGAAGCCTGGAAAGTCATTAATTTGATTGTCCAGTATTTCCTTCATGAGATATTGCAACACTTAGAAAAAGTGTACAGCGCCAGCAGACAATGAATTTCCAGCACTAAAAAAACGAAACTTCATTAACAGCTAAACTAAACGTTTCCAATGTAAATTTCCACCTTTATATAGTGTAAAAAGACATCCTGAAGCCTGGGCAGTCATTAATTTGATTGTCCAATATTTCCCTTATGAGATAATGCCTCTCATAGCAAATGTGTACAGCGCGAGCTGAAAATGCATTTACAGCACTAAAAAACCAAACTTTTATAACAGCTAAACTAAACGTTTCCAATGTAAATTTCCACCTTTATATAGTGTAGAAAGGCATCCTGAAGCCTGGAAAGTCATTAATTTGATTGTCCAGTATTTCCTTCATGAGATATTGCAACACTTAGAAAAAGTGTACAGCGCCAGCAGACAATGAATTTTCAGCACTAAAAAAACGAAACTTCATTAACAGCTAAACCAAACGTTTCCAATGTAAATTTCCACATTTATAGAGTGTAAAAAGGCATCCTGAAGCCTGGGAAGTCATTAATTTGATTGTCCAGTATTTCCCTTATGAGATAATGCCTCGCATAGCAAATGTGTACAGTGCGAGCTGAAAATGCATTTTCAGCACTAAAAAACCAAACTTTTATAACAGCTAAACCAAACGTTTCCAATGTAAATTTCCACCTTTATATAGTGTAAAAAGACATCCTGAAGCCTGGGCAGTCATTAATTTGATTGTCCAGTATTTCCCTTATGAGATAATGCCTCACATAGCAAATGTGTACAGCGCGAGCTGAAAATGCATTTACAGCACTAAAAAAACAAACTTTTATAACAGCTAAACTAAACGTTTCCAATGTAAATTTCCACCTTTATATAGTGTAAAAAGACATCCTGAAGCCTGGGCAGTCATTAATTTGATTGTCCAATATTTCCCTTCTGAGATAATGCCTCACATAGCAAATGTGTACAGCGCGAGCTGAAAATGCATTTACAGCACTAAAAAAACAAACTTTTATAACAGCTAAACCAAACGTTTCCAATGTAAATTTCCACCTTTATATAGTGTAGAAAGGCATCCTGAAGCCTGGAAAGTCATTAATTTGATTGTCCAGTATTTCCTACATGAGATATTGCAAAACTTAGAAAAAGTGTACAGCGCCAGCAGACAATGAATTTTCAGCACTAAAAAAACGAAACTTCATTAACAGCTAAACCAAACGATTCCAATGTAAATTTCCACATTTATAGAGTGTAAAAAGGCATCCTGAAGCCTGGGAAGTCATTAATTTGATTATCCAGTATTTCCCTTATGAGATAATGCCTCACATAGCAAATGTGTACAGCGCGAGCTGAAAATGCATTTACAGCACTAAAAAAACAAACTTTTATAACAGCTAAACCAAACGTTTCCAATGTAAATTTCCACCTTTATATAGTGTAGAAAGGCATCCTGAAGCCTGGAAAGTGATTAATTTGATTGTCCAGTATTTCCTTCATGAGATATTGCAACACTTAGAAAAAGTGTACAGCGCCAGCAGACAATGAATTTTCAGCACTAAAAAACCGAAACTTCATTAACAGCTAAACTAAACGTTTCCAATGTAAATTTCCACCTTTATATAGTGTAAAAAGACATCCTGAAGCCTGGGCAGTCATTAATTTGATTGTCCAATATTTCCCTTATGAGATAATGCCTCTCATAGCAAATGTGTACAGCGCGAGCTGAAAATGCATTTACAGCACTAAAAAACCAAACTTTTATAACAGCTAAACCAAACGTTTCCAATGTAAATTTCCACCTTTATATAGTGTAGAAAGGCATCCTGAAGCCTGGAAAGTCATTAATTTGATTGTCCAGTATTTCCTTCATGAGATATTGCAACACTTAGAAAAAGTGTACAGCGCCAGCAGACAATGAATTTCCAGCACTAAAAAAACGAAACTTCATTAACAGCTAAACTAAACGTTTCCAATGTAAATTTCCACCTTTATATAGTGTAAAAAGACATCCTGAAGCCTGGGCAGTCATTAATTTGATTGTCCAATATTTCCCTTATGAGATAATGCCTCTCATAGCAAATGTGTACAGCGCGAGCTGAAAATGCATTTACAGCACTAAAAAACCAAACTTTTATAACAGCTAAACCAAACGTTTCCAATGTAAATTTCCACCTTTATATAGTGTAGAAAGGCATCCTGAAGCCTGGAAAGTCATTAATTTGATTGTCCAGTATTTCCTTCATGAGATATTGCAACACTTAGAAAAAGTGTACAGCGCCAGCAGACAATGAATTTCCAGCACTAAAAAAACGAAACTTCATTAACAGCTAAACTAAACGTTTCCAATGTAAATTTCCACCTTTATATAGTGTAAAAAGACATCCTGAAGCCTGGGCAGTCATTAATTTGATTGTCCAATATTTCCCTTATGAGATAATGCCTCTCATAGCAAATGTGTACAGCGCGAGCTGAAAATGCATTTACAGCACTAAAAAACCAAACTTTTATAACAGCTAAACTAAACGTTTCCAATGTAAATTTCCACCTTTATATAGTGTAGAAAGGCATCCTGAAGCCTGGAAAGTCATTAATTTGATTGTCCGGTATTTCCTTCATGAGATATTGCAACACTTAGAAAAAGTGTACAGCGCCAGCAGACAATGAATTTTCAGCACTAAAAAAACGAAACTTCATTAACAGCTAAACCAAACGTTTCCAATGTAAATTTCCACATTTATAGAGTGTAAAAAGGCATCCTGAAGCCTGGGAAGTCATTAATTTGATTGTCCAGTATTTCCCTTATGAGATAATGCCTCACATAGCAAATGTGTACAGTGCGAGCTGAAAATGCATTTTCAGCACTAAAAAACCAAACTTTTATAACAGCTAAACCAAACGTTTCCAATGTAAATTTCCACCTTTATATAGTGTAAAAAGACATCCTGAAGCCTGGGCAGTCATTAATTTGATTGTCCAGTATTTCCCTTATGAGATAATGCCTCACATAGCAAATGTGTACAGCGCGAGCTGAAAATGCATTTACAGCACTAAAAAAACAAACTTTTATAACAGCTAAACTAAACGTTTCCAATGTAAATTTCCACCTTTATATAGTGTAAAAAGACATCCTGAAGCCTGGGCAGTCATTAATTTGATTGTCCAATATTTCCCTTATGAGATAATGCCTCTCATAGCAAATGTGTACAGCGCGAGCTGAAAATGCATTTACAGCACTAAAAAAACAAACTTTTATAACAGCTAAACTAAACGTTTCCAATGTAAATTTCCACCTTTATATAGTGTAAAAAGACATCCTGAAGCCTGGGCAGTCATTAATTTGATTGTCCAATATTTCCCTTATGAGATAATGCCTCTCATAGCAAATGTGTACAGCGCGAGCTGAAAATGCATTTACAGCACTAAAAAACCAAACTTTTATAACAGCTAAACCAAACGTTTCCAATGTAAATTTCCACCTTTATATAGTGTAGAAAGGCATCCTGAAGCCTGGAAAGTCATTAATTTTATTGTCCAGTATTTCATTCATGAGATATTGCAACACTTAGAAAAAGTGTACAGCGCCAGCAGACAATGAATTTTCAGCACTAAAAAAACGAAACTTCATTAACAGCTAAACCAAACGTTTCCAATGTAAATTTCCACATTTATAGAGTGTAAAAAGGCATCCTGAAGCCTGGGAAGTCATTAATTTGATTGTCCAGTATTTCCCTTATGAGATAATGCCTCACATAGCAAATGTGTACAGTGCGAGCTGAAAATGCATTTTCAGCACTAAAAAAACAAACTTTTATAACAGCTAAACTAAACGTTTCCAATGTAAATTTCCACCTTTATATAGTGTAAAAAGACATCCTGAAGCCTGGGCAGTCATTAATTTGATTGTCCAATATTTCCCTTATGAGATAATGCCTCTCATAGCAAATGTGTACAGCGCGAGCTGAAAATGCATTTACAGCACTAAAAAAACAAACTTTTATAACAGCTAAACTAAACGTTTCCAATGTAAATTTCCACCTTTATATAGTGTAAAAAGACATCCTGAAGCCTGGGCAGTCATTAATTTGATTGTCCAATATTTCCCTTATGAGATAATGCCTCTCATAGCAAATGTGTACAGCGCGAGCTGAAAATGCATTTACAGCACTAAAAACCCAAACTTTTATAACAGCTAAACCAAACGTTTCCAATGTAAATTTCCACCTTTATATAGTGTAGAAAGGCATCCTGAAGCCTGGAAAGTCATTAATTTGATTGTCCAGTATTTCCTTCATGAGATATTGCAACACTTAGAAAAGGTGTACAGCGCCAGCAGACAATGAATTTTCAGCACTAAAAAAACGAAACTTCATTAACAGCTAAACCAAACGTTTCCAATGTAAATTTCCACATTTATAGAGTGTAAAAATGCATCCTGAAGCCTGGGAAGTCATTAATTTGATTGTCCAGTATTTCCCTTATGAGATAATGCCTCACATAGCAAATGTGTACAGTGCAAGCTGAAAATGCATTTTCAGCACTAAAAAACCAAACTTTTATAACAGCTAAACCAAACGTTTCCAATGTAAATTTCCACCTTTATATAGTGTAAAAAGACATCCTGAAGCCTGGGCAGTCATTAATTTGATTGTCCAATATTTCCCTTATGAGATAATGCCTCTCATAGCAAATGTGTACAGCGCGAGCTGAAAATGCATTTACAGCACTAAAAAACCAAACTTTTATAACAGCTAAACCAAACGTTTCCAATGTAAATTTCCACCTTTATATAGTGTAGAAAGGCATCCTGAAGCCTGGAAAGTCATTAATTTGATTGTCCAGTATTTCCTTCATGAGATATTGCAACACTTAGAAAAAGTGTACAGCGCCAGTAGACAATGAATTTTCAGCACTAAAAAAACGAAACTTCATTAACAGCTAAACTAAACGTTTCCAATGTAAATTTCCACCTTTATATAGTGTAAAAAGACATCCTGAAGCCTGGGCAGTCATTAATTTGATTGTCCAATATTTCCCTTATGAGATAATGCCTCTCATAGCAAATGTGTACAGCGCGAGCTGAAAATGCATTTACAGCACTAAAAAACCAAACTTTTATAACAGCTAAACCAAACGTTTCCAATGTAAATTTCCACCTTTATATAGTGTAGAAAGGCATCCTGGAGCCTGGAAAGTCATTAATTTGATTGTCCAGTATTTCCTTCATGAGATATTGCAACACTTAGAAAAAGTGTACAGCGCCAGCAGACAATGAATTTTCAGCACTAAAAAAACCAAACTTTTATAACAGCTAAACCAAACGTTTCCAATGTAAATTTCCACCTTTATATAGTGTAAAAAGACATCCTGAAGCCTGGGCAGTCATTAATTTGATTGTCCAGTATTTCCCTTATGAGATAATGCCTCACATAGCAAATGTGTACAGCGCGAGCTGAAAATGCATTTACAGCACTAAAAAAACAAACTTTTATAACAGCTAAACCAAACGTTTCCAATGTAAATTTCCACCTTTATATAGTGTAGAAAGGCATCCTGAAGCCTGGAAAGTCATTAATTTGATTGTCCAGTATTTCCTACATGAGATATTGCAAAACTTAGAAAAAGTGTACAGCGCCAGCAGACAATGAATTTTCAGCACTAAAAAAACGAAACTTCATTAACAGCTAAACCAAACGATTCCAATGTAAATTTCCACATTTATAGAGTGTAAAAAGGCATCCTGAAGCCTGGGAAGTCATTAATTTGATTGTCCAGTATTTCCCTTATGAGATAATGCCTCACATAGCAAATGTGTACAGCGCGAGCTGAAAATGCATTTACAGCACTAAAAAAACAAACTTTTATAACAGCTAAACCAAACGTTTCCAATGTAAATTTCCACCTTTATATAGTGTAGAAAGGCATCCTGAAGCCTGGAAAGTGATTAATTTGATTGTCCAGTATTTCCTTCATGAGATATTGCAACACTTAGAAAAAGTGTACAGCGCCAGCAGACAATGAATTTTCAGCACTAAAAAACCGAAACTTCATTAACAGCTAAACTAAACGTTTCCAATGTAAATTTCCACCTTTATATAGTGTAAAAAGACATCCTGAAGCCTGGGCAGTCATTAATTTGATTGTCCAATATTTCCCTTATGAGATAATGCCTCTCATAGCAAATGTGTACAGCGCGAGCTGAAAATGCATTTACAGCACTAAAAAACCAAACTTTTATAACAGCTAAACCAAACGTTTCCAATGTAAATTTCCACCTTTATATAGTGTAGAAAGGCATCCTGAAGCCTGGAAAGTCATTAATTTGATTGTCCAGTATTTCCTTCATGAGATATTGCAACACTTAGAAAAAGTGTACAGCGCCAGCAGACAATGAATTTCCAGCACTAAAAAAACGAAACTTCATTAACAGCTAAACTAAACGTTTCCAATGTAAATTTCCACCTTTATATAGTGTAAAAAGACATCCTGAAGCCTGGGCAGTCATTAATTTGATTGTCCAATATTTCCCTTATGAGATAATGCCTCTCATAGCAAATGTGTACAGCGCGAGCTGAAAATGCATTTACAGCACTAAAAAACCAAACTTTTATAACAGCTAAACCAAACGTTTCCAATGTAAATTTCCACCTTTATATAGTGTAGAAAGGCATCCTGAAGCCTGGAAAGTCATTAATTTGATTGTCCAGTATTTCCTTCATGAGATATTGCAACACTTAGAAAAAGTGTACAGCGCCAGCAGACAATGAATTTCCAGCACTAAAAAAACGAAACTTCATTAACAGCTAAACTAAACGTTTCCAATGTAAATTTCCACCTTTATATAGTGTAAAAAGACATCCTGAAGCCTGGGCAGTCATTAATTTGATTGTCCAATATTTCCCTTATGAGATAATGCCTCTCATAGCAAATGTGTACAGCGCGAGCTGAAAATGCATTTACAGCACTAAAAAACCAAACTTTTATAACAGCTAAACTAAACGTTTCCAATGTAAATTTCCACCTTTATATAGTGTAGAAAGGCATCCTGAAGCCTGGAAAGTCATTAATTTGATTGTCCAGTATTTCCTTCATGAGATATTGCAACACTTAGAAAAAGTGTACAGCGCCAGCAGACAATGAATTTTCAGCACTAAAAAAACGAAACTTCATTAACAGCTAAACCAAACGTTTCCAATGTAAATTTCCACATTTATAGAGTGTAAAAAGGCATCCTGAAGCCTGGGAAGTCATTAATTTGATTGTCCAGTATTTCCCTTATGAGATAATGCCTCACATAGCAAATGTGTACAGTGCGAGCTGAAAATGCATTTTCAGCACTAAAAAACCAAACTTTTATAACAGCTAAACCAAACGTTTCCAATGTAAATTTCCACCTTTATATAGTGTAAAAAGACATCCTGAAGCCTGGGCAGTCATTAATTTGATTGTCCAATATTTCCCTTATGAGATAATGCCTCTCATAGCAAATGTGTACAGCGCGAGCTGAAAATGCATTTACAGCACTAAAAACCCAAACTTTTATAACAGCTAAACCAAACGTTTCCAATGTAAATTTCCACCTTTATATAGTGTAGAAAGGCATCCTGAAGCCTGGAAAGTCATTAATTTGATTGTCCAGTATTTCCTTCATGAGATATTGCAACACTTAGAAAAAGTGTACAGCGCCAGTAGACAATGAATTTTCAGCACTAAAAAAACGAAACTTCATTAACAGCTAAACTAAACGTTTCCAATGTAAATTTCCACCTTTATATAGTGTAAAAAGACATCCTGAAGCCTGGGCAGTCATTAATTTGATTGTCCAATATTTCCCTTATGAGATAATGCCTCTCATAGCAAATGTGTACAGCGCGAGCTGAAAATGCATTTACAGCACTAAAAAACCAAACTTTTATAACAGCTAAACTAAACGTTTCCAATGTAAATTTCCACCTTTATATAGTGTAAAAAGACATCCTGAAGCCTGGGCAGTCATTAATTTGATTGTCCAATATTTCCCTTATGAGATAATGCCTCTCATAGCAAATGTGTACAGCGCGAGCTGAAAATGCATTTACAGCACTAAAAACCCAAACTTTTATAACAGCTAAACCAAACGTTTCCAATGTAAATTTCCACCTTTATATAGTGTAGAAAGGCATCCTGGAGCCTGGAAAGTCATTAATTTGATTGTCCAGTATTTCCTTCATGAGATATTGCAACACTTAGAAAAAGTGTACAGCGCCAGCAGACAATGAATTTTCAGCACTAAAAAAACCAAACTTTTATAACAGCTAAACCAAACGTTTCCAATGTAAATTTCCACCTTTATATAGTGTAAAAAGACATCCTGAAGCCTGGGCAGTCATTAATTTGATTGTCCAGTATTTCCCTTATGAGATAATGCCTCACATAGCAAATGTGTACAGCGCGAGCTGAAAATGCATTTACAGCACTAAAAAAACAAACTTTTATAACAGCTAAACCAAACGTTTCCAATGTAAATTTCCACCTTTATATAGTGTAGAAAGGCATCCTGAAGCCTGGAAAGTCATTAATTTGATTGTCCAGTATTTCCTACATGAGATATTGCAAAACTTAGAAAAAGTGTACAGCGCCAGCAGACAATGAATTTTCAGCACTAAAAAAACGAAACTTCATTAACAGCTAAACCAAACGATTCCAATGTAAATTTCCACATTTATAGAGTGTAAAAAGGCATCCTGAAGCCTGGGAAGTCATTAATTTGATTGTCCAGTATTTCCCTTATGAGATAATGCCTCACATAGCAAATGTGTACAGCGCGAGCTGAAAATGCATTTACAGCACTAAAAAAACAAACTTTTATAACAGCTAAACCAAACGTTTCCAATGTAAATTTCCACCTTTATATAGTGTAGAAAGGCATCCTGAAGCCTGGAAAGTGATTAATTTGATTGTCCAGTATTTCCTTCATGAGATATTGCAACACTTAGAAAAAGTGTACAGCGCCAGCAGACAATGAATTTTCAGCACTAAAAAACCGAAACTTCATTAACAGCTAAACTAAACGTTTCCAATGTAAATTTCCACCTTTATATAGTGTAAAAAGACATCCTGAAGCCTGGGCAGTCATTAATTTGATTGTCCAATATTTCCCTTATGAGATAATGCCTCTCATAGCAAATGTGTACAGCGCGAGCTGAAAATGCATTTACAGCACTAAAAAACCAAACTTTTATAACAGCTAAACCAAACGTTTCCAATGTAAATTTCCACCTTTATATATCGTAGAAAGGCATCCTGAAGCCTGGAAAGTCATTAATTTGATTGTCCAGTATTTCCTTCATGAGATATTGCAACACTTAGAAAAAGTGTACAGCGCCAGCAGACAATGAATTTCCAGCACTAAAAAAACGAAACTTCATTAACAGCTAAACTAAACGTTTCCAATGTAAATTTCCACCTTTATATAGTGTAAAAAGACATCCTGAAGCCTGGGCAGTCATTAATTTGATTGTCCAATATTTCCCTTATGAGATAATGCCTCTCATAGCAAATGTGTACAGCGCGAGCTGAAAATGCATTTACAGCACTAAAAAACCAAACTTTTATAACAGCTAAACCAAACGTTTCCAATGTAAATTTCCACCTTTATATAGTGTAGAAAGGCATCCTGAAGCCTGGAAAGTCATTAATTTGATTGTCCAGTATTTCCTTCATGAGATATTGCAACACTTAGAAAAAGTGTACAGCGCCAGCAGACAATGAATTTCCAGCACTAAAAAAACGAAACTTCATTAACAGCTAAACTAAACGTTTCCAATGTAAATTTCCACCTTTATATAGTGTAAAAAGACATCCTGAAGCCTGGGCAGTCATTAATTTGATTGTCCAATATTTCCCTTATGAGATAATGCCTCTCATAGCAAATGTGTACAGCGCGAGCTGAAAATGCATTTACAGCACTAAAAAACCAAACTTTTATAACAGCTAAACTAAACGTTTCCAATGTAAATTTCCACCTTTATATAGTGTAGAAAGGCATCCTGAAGCCTGGAAAGTCATTAATTTGATTGTCCAGTATTTCCTTCATGAGATATTGCAACACTTAGAAAAAGTGTACAGCGCCAGCAGACAATGAATTTTCAGCACTAAAAAAACGAAACTTCATTAACAGCTAAACCAAACGTTTCCAATGTAAATTTCCACATTTATAGAGTGTAAAAAGGCATCCTGAAGCCTGGGAAGTCATTAATTTGATTGTCCAGTATTTCCCTTATGAGATAATGCCTCACATAGCAAATGTGTACAGTGCGAGCTGAAAATGCATTTTCAGCACTAAAAAACCAAACTTTTATAACAGCTAAACCAAACGTTTCCAATGTAAATTTCCACCTTTATATAGTGTAAAAAGACATCCTGAAGCCTGGGCAGTCATTAATTTGATTGTCCAGTATTTCCCTTATGAGATAATGCCTCACATAGCAAATGTGTACAGCGCGAGCTGAAAATGCATTTACAGCACTAAAAAAACAAACTTTTATAACAGCTAAACTAAACGTTTCCAATGTAAATTTCCACCTTTATATAGTGTAAAAAGACATCCTGAAGCCTGGGCAGTCATTAATTTGATTGTCCAATATTTCCCTTATGAGATAATGCCTCTCATAGCAAATGTGTACAGCGCGAGCTGAAAATGCATTTACAGCACTAAAAAAACAAACTTTTATAACAGCTAAACTAAACGTTTCCAATGTAAATTTCCACCTTTATATAGTGTAAAAAGACATCCTGAAGCCTGGGCAGTCATTAATTTGATTGTCCAATATTTCCCTTATGAGATAATGCCTCTCATAGCAAATGTGTACAGCGCGAGCTGAAAATGCATTTACAGCACTAAAAAACCAAACTTTTATAACAGCTAAACTAAACGTTTCCAATGTAAATTTCCACCTTTATATAGTGTAGAAAGGCATCCTGAAGCCTGGAAAGTCATTAATTTGATTGTCCAGTATTTCCTTCATGAGATATTGCAACACTTAGAAAAAGTGTACAGCGCCAGCAGACAATGAATTTTCAGCACTAAAAAAACGAAACTTCATTAACAGCTAAACCAAACGTTTCCAATGTAAATTTCCACATTTATAGAGTGTAAAAAGGCATCCTGAAGCCTGGGAAGTCATTAATTTGATTGTCCAGTATTTCCCTTATGAGATAATGCCTCACATAGCAAATGTGTACAGTGCGAGCTGAAAATGCATTTTCAGCACTAAAAAACCAAACTTTTATAACAGCTAAACCAAACGTTTCCAATGTAAATTTCCACCTTTATATAGTGTAAAAAGACATCCTGAAGCCTGGGCAGTCATTAATTTGATTGTCCAGTATTTCCCTTATGAGATAATGCCTCACATAGCAAATGTGTACAGCGCGAGCTGAAAATGCATTTACAGCACTAAAAAAACAAACTTTTATAACAGCTAAACTAAACGTTTCCAATGTAAATTTCCACCTTTATATAGTGTAAAAAGACATCCTGAAGCCTGGGCAGTCATTAATTTGATTGTCCAATATTTCCCTTATGAGATAATGCCTCTCATAGCAAATGTGTACAGCGCGAGCTGAAAATGCATTTACAGCACTAAAAAACCAAACTTTTATAACAGCTAAACCAAACGTTTCCAATGTAAATTTCCACCTTTATATAGTGTAGAAAGGCATCCTGAAGCCTGGAAAGTCATTAATTTTATTGTCCAGTATTTCATTCATGAGATATTGCAACACTTAGAAAAAGTGTACAGCGCCAGCAGACAATGAATTTTCAGCACTAAAAAAACGAAACTTCATTAACAGCTAAACCAAACGTTTCCAATGTAAATTTCCACATTTATAGAGTGTAAAAATGCATCCTGAAGCCTGGGAAGTCATTAATTTGATTGTCCAGTATTTCCCTTATGAGATAATGCCTCACATAGCAAATGTGTACAGTGCAAGCTGAAAATGCATTTTCAGCACTAAAAAACCAAACTTTTATAACAGCTAAACCAAACGTTTCCAATGTAAATTTCCACCTTTATATAGTGTAAAAAGACATCCTGAAGCCTGGGCAGTCATTAATTTGATTGTCCAATATTTCCCTTATGAGATAATGCCTCTCATAGCAAATGTGTACAGCGCGAGCTGAAAATGCATTTACAGCACTAAAAAACCAAACTTTTATAACAGCTAAACCAAACGTTTCCAATGTAAATTTCCACCTTTATATAGTGTAGAAAGGCATCCTGAAGCCTGGAAAGTCATTAATTTGATTGTCCAGTATTTCCTTCATGAGATATTGCAACACTTAGAAAAAGTGTACAGCGCCAGTAGACAATGAATTTTCAGCACTAAAAAAACGAAACTTCATTAACAGCTAAACTAAACGTTTCCAATGTAAATTTCCACCTTTATATAGTGTAAAAAGACATCCTGAAGCCTGGGCAGTCATTAATTTGATTGTCCAATATTTCCCTTATGAGATAATGCCTCTCATAGCAAATGTGTACAGCGCGAGCTGAAAATGCATTTACAGCACTAAAAAACCAAACTTTTATAACAGCTAAACCAAACGTTTCCAATGTAAATTTCCACCTTTATATAGTGTAGAAAGGCATCCTGGAGCCTGGAAAGTCATTAATTTGATTGTCCAGTATTTCCTTCATGAGATATTGCAACACTTAGAAAAAGTGTACAGCGCCAGCAGACAATGAATTTTCAGCACTAAAAAAACCAAACTTTTATAACAGCTAAACCAAACGTTTCCAATGTAAATTTCCACCTTTATATAGTGTAAAAAGACATCCTGAAGCCTGGGCAGTCATTAATTTGATTGTCCAGTATTTCCCTTATGAGATAATGCCTCACATAGCAAATGTGTACAGCGCGAGCTGAAAATGCATTTACAGCACTAAAAAAACAAACTTTTATAACAGCTAAACCAAACGTTTCCAATGTAAATTTCCACCTTTATATAGTGTAGAAAGGCATCCTGAAGCCTGGAAAGTCATTAATTTGATTGTCCAGTATTTCCTACATGAGATATTGCAAAACTTAGAAAAAGTGTACAGCGCCAGCAGACAATGAATTTTCAGCACTAAAAAAACGAAACTTCATTAACAGCTAAACCAAACGATTCCAATGTAAATTTCCACATTTATAGAGTGTAAAAAGGCATCCTGAAGCCTGGGAAGTCATTAATTTGATTGTCCAGTATTTCCCTTATGAGATAATGCCTCACATAGCAAATGTGTACAGTGCAAGCTGAAAATGCATTTTCAGCACTAAAAAACCAAACTTTTATAACAGCTAAACCAAACGTTTCCAATGTAAATTTCCACCTTTATATAGTGTAAAAAGACATCCTGAAGCCTGGGCAGTCATTAATTTGATTGTCCAATATTTCCCTTATGAGATAATGCCTCTCATAGCAAATGTGTACAGCGCGAGCTGAAAATGCATTTACAGCACTAAAAAAACAAACTTTTATAACAGCTAAACCAAACGTTTCCAATGTAAATTTCCACCTTTATATAGTGTAGAAAGGCATCCTGAAGCCTGGAAAGTGATTAATTTGATTGTCCAGTATTTCCTTCATGAGATATTGCAACACTTAGAAAAAGTGTACAGCGCCAGCAGACAATGAATTTTCAGCACTAAAAAACCGAAACTTCATTAACAGCTAAACTAAACGTTTCCAATGTAAATTTCCACCTTTATATAGTGTAAAAAGACATCCTGAAGCCTGGGCAGTCATTAATTTGATTGTCCAATATTTCCCTTATGAGATAATGCCTCTCATAGCAAATGTGTACAGCGCGAGCTGAAAATGCATTTACAGCACTAAAAAACCAAACTTTTATAACAGCTAAACCAAACGTTTCCAATGTAAATTTCCACCTTTATATAGTGTAGAAAGGCATCCTGAAGCCTGGAAAGTCATTAATTTGATTGTCCAGTATTTCCTTCATGAGATATTGCAACACTTAGAAAAAGTGTACAGCGCCAGCAGACAATGAATTTCCAGCACTAAAAAAACGAAACTTCATTAACAGCTAAACTAAACGTTTCCAATGTAAATTTCCACCTTTATATAGTGTAAAAAGACATCCTGAAGCCTGGGCAGTCATTAATTTGATTGTCCAATATTTCCCTTATGAGATAATGCCTCTCATAGCAAATGTGTACAGCGCGAGCTGAAAATGCATTTACAGCACTAAAACACCAAACTTTTATAACAGCTAAACCAAACGTTTCCAATGTAAATTTCCACCTTTATATAGTGTAGAAAGGCATCCTGAAGCCTGGAAAGTCATTAATTTGATTGTCCAGTATTTCCTTCATGAGATATTGCAACACTTAGAAAAAGTGTACAGCGCCAGCAGACAATGAATTTCCAGCACTAAAAAAACGAAACTTCATTAACAGCTAAACTAAACGTTTCCAATGTAAATTTCCACCTTTATATAGTGTAAAAAGACATCCTGAAGCCTGGGCAGTCATTAATTTGATTGTCCAATATTTCCCTTATGAGATAATGCCTCTCATAGCAAATGTGTACAGCGCGAGCTGAAAATGCATTTACAGCACTAAAAAACCAAACTTTTATAACAGCTAAACTAAACGTTTCCAATGTAAATTTCCACCTTTATATAGTGTAGAAAGGCATCCTGAAGCCTGGAAAGTCATTAATTTGATTGTCCAGTATTTCCTTCATGAGATATTGCAACACTTAGAAAAAGTGTACAGCGCCAGCAGACAATGAATTTTCAGCACTAAAAAAACGAAACTTCATTAACAGCTAAACCAAACGTTTCCAATGTAAATTTCCACATTTATAGAGTGTAAAAAGGCATCCTGAAGCCTGGGAAGTCATTAATTTGATTGTCCAGTATTTCCCTTATGAGATAATGCCTCACATAGCAAATGTGTACAGTGCGAGCTGAAAATGCATTTTCAGCACTAAAAAACCAAACTTTTATAACAGCTAAACCAAACGTTTCCAATGTAAATTTCCACCTTTATATAGTGTAAAAAGACATCCTGAAGCCTGGGCAGTCATTAATTTGATTGTCCAGTATTTCCCTTATGAGATAATGCCTCACATAGCAAATGTGTACAGCGCGAGCTGAAAATGCATTTACAGCACTAAAAAAACAAACTTTTATAACAGCTAAACTAAACGTTTCCAATGTAAATTTCCACCTTTATATAGTGTAAAAAGACATCCTGAAGCCTGGGCAGTCATTAATTTGATTGTCCAATATTTCCCTTATGAGATAATGCCTCTCATAGCAAATGTGTACAGCGCGAGCTGAAAATGCATTTACAGCACTAAAAACCCAAACTTTTATAACAGCTAAACCAAACGTTTCCAATGTAAATTTCCACCTTTATATAGTGTAGAAAGGCATCCTGAAGCCTGGAAAGTCATTAATTTGATTGTCCAGTATTTCCTTCATGAGATATTGCAACACTTAGAAAAGGTGTACAGCGCCAGCAGACAATGAATTTTCAGCACTAAAAAATCGAAACTTCATTAACAGCTAAACCAAACGTTTCCAATGTAAATTTCCACCTTTATATAGTGTAGAAAGGCATCCTGAAGCCTGGAAAGTCATTAATTTGATTGTCCAGTATTTCCTTCATGAGATATTGCAACACTTAGAAAAGGTGTACAGCGCCAGCAGACAATGAATTTTCAGCACTAAAAAAACGAAACTTCATTAACAGCTAAACCAAACGTTTCCAATGTAAATTTCCACATTTATAGAGTGTAAAAAGGCATCCTGAAGCCTGGGAAGTCATTAATTTGATTGTCCAGTATTTCCCTTATGAGATAATGCCTCACATAGCAAATGTGTACAGTTCGAGCTGAAAATGCATTTACAGCACTAAAAAACCAAACTTTTAAACCAGCTAAACCAAACGTTTCCAATGTAAATTTCCACCTTTATATAGTGTAGAAAGGCATCCTGAAGCCTGGAAAGTCATTGATTTGATTGTCCAGTATTTCCTTCATGAGATATTGCAACACTTAGAAAAAGTGTACAGCGCCAGCAGACAATGAATTTTCAGCACTAAAAAAACGAAACTTCATTAACAGCTAAACTAAACGTTTCCAATGTAAATTTCCACCTTTATATAGAGTAAAAAGACATCCTGAAGCCTGGGCAGCCATTTATTTGATTGTCCAATATTTCCCTTATGAGATAATGCCTCTCATAGCAAATGTGTACAGCGCGAGCTGAAAATGCATTTACAGCACTAAAAAACCAAACTTTTATAACAGCTAAACCAAACGTTTCCAATGTAAATTTCCACCTTTATATAGTGTAAAAAGACATCCTGAAGCCTGGGCAGTCATTAATTTGATTGTCCAATATTTCCCTTATGAGATAATGCCTCTCATAGCAAATGTGTACAGCGCGAGCTGAAAATGCATTTACAGCACTAAAAAAACCAAACTTTTATAACAGCTAAACCAAACGTTTCCAATGTAAATTTCCACCTTTATATAGTGTAGAAAGGCACCCTGAAGCCTGGAAAGTCATTAATTTGATTGTCCAGTATTTCCTTCATGAGATATTGCAACACTTAGAAAAAGTGTACAGCGCCAGCAGACAATGAATTTTCAGCACTAAAAAAACGAAACTTCATTAACAGCTAAACCAAACGTTTCCAATGTAAATTTCCACATTTATAGAGTGTAAAAAGGCATCCTGAAGCCTGGGAAGTCATTAATTTGATTGTCCAGTATTTCCCTTATGAGATAATGCCTCACATAGCAAATGTGTACAGTGCGAGCTGAAAATGCATTTTCAGCACTAAAAAACCAAACTTTTATAACAGCTAAACCAAACGTTTCCAATGTAAATTTCCACCTTTATATAGTGTAAAAAGACATCCTGAAGCCTGGGCAGTCATTAATTCGATTGTCCAATATTTCCTTTATGAGATAATGCCTCTCATAGGCAAATGTATACAGCGCGAGCTGAAAATGCATTTACAGCACTAAAAAACCAAACTTTTATAACAGCTAAACCAAACTTTCCAATGTAAATTTCCACCTTTATATAGTGTAAAAAGGCATCCTGAAGCCTGGGAAGTCATTAATTTGATTGTCCAGTATTTCCCTTATGAGATAATGCCTCACATAGCAAATGTGTACAGTGCGAGCTGAAAATGCATTTTCAGCACTAAAAAACCAAACTTTTATAACAGCTAAACCAAACGTTTCCAATGTAAATTTCCACCTTTATATAGTGTAGAAAGGCATCCTGAAGCCTGGGCAGTCATTAATTCGATTGTCCAATATTTCCTTTATGAGATAATGCCTCTCATAGCAAATGTGTACAGCGCGAGCTGAAAATGCATTTTCAAGCACTAAAAAACCAAACTTTTATAACACCTAAACCAAACGTTTCCAATGTAAATTTCCTCCTTTATATAGTGTAAAAAGACATCCTGAAGCCTGGGCAGTCATTAATTTGATTGTCCAATATTTCCCTTATGAGATAATGCCTCTCATAGCAAATGTGTACAGCGCGAGCTGAAAATGCATTTACAGCACTAAAAAACCAAACTTTTATAAAAGCTAAACCAAACGTTTCCAATGTAAATTTCCACCTTTATATAGTGTAGAAAGGCATCCTGAAGCCTGGAAAGTCATTAATTTGATTGTCCAGTATTTCCTTCATGAGATATTGCAACATTTAGAAAAAGTGTACAGCGCCAGCAGACAATGAATTTTCAGCACTAAAAAAACGAAACTTCATTAACAGCTAAACTAAACGTTTCCAATGTAAATTTCCACCTTTATATAGTGTAAAAAGACATCCTGAAGCCCGGGCAGCCATTAATTTGATTGTCCAATATTTCCCTTATGAGATAATGCCTCTCATAGCAAATGTGTACAGCGCGAGCTGAAAATGCATTTACAGCACTAAAAAACCAAACTTTTATAACAGCTAAACCAAACGTTTCCAATGTAAATTTCCACCTTTATATAGTGTAAAAAGACATCCTGAAGCCTGGGCAGTCATTAATTTGATTGTCCAATATTTCCCTTATGAGATAATGCCTCTCATAGCAAATGTGTACAGCGCGAGCTGAAAATGCATTTACAGCACTAAAAAAACAAACTTTTATAACAGCTAAACCAAACGTTTCCAATGTAAATTTCCACCTTTATATAGTGTAAAAAGGCATCCTGAAGCCTGGAAAGTCTTTAATTTGATTGTCCAGTATTTCCTTCATGAGATATTGCAACACTTAGAAAAAGTGTACAGCGCCAGCAGACAATGAATTTCCAGCACTAAAAAAACGAAACTTCATTAACAGCTAAACTAAACGTTTCCAATGTAAATTTCCACCTTTATATAGTGTAAAAAGACATCCTGAAGCCTGGGCAGTCATTAATTTGATTGTCCAATATTTCCCTTATGAGATAATGCCTCTCATAGCAAATGTGTACAGCGCGAGCTGAAAATGCATTTACAGCACTAAAAAACCAAACTTTTATAACAGCTAAACCAAACGTTTCCAATGTAAATTTCCACCTTTATATAGTGTAAAAAGACATCCTGAAGCCTGGGCAGTCATTAATTTGATTGTCCAGTATTTCCCTTATGAGATAATGCCTCACATAGCAAATGTGTACAGCGCGAGCTGAAAATGCATTTACAGCACTAAAAAAACAAACTTTTATAACAGCTAAACTAAACGTTTCCAATGTAAATTTCCACCTTTATATAGTGTAAAAAGACATCCTGAAGCCTGGGCAGTCATTAATTTGATTGTCCAATATTTCCCTTATGAGATAATGCCTCTCATAGCAAATGTGTACAGCGCGAGCTGAAAATGCATTTACAGCACTAAAAAACCAAACTTTTATAACAGCTAAACCAAACGTTTCCAATGTAAATTTCCACCTTTATATAGTGTAGAAAGGCATCCTGAAGCCTGGAAAGTCATTAATTTTATTGTCCAGTATTTCATTCATGAGATATTGCAACACTTAGAAAAAGTGTACAGCGCCAGCAGACAATGAATTTTCAGCACTAAAAAAACGAAACTTCATTAACAGCTAAACCAAACGTTTCCAATGTAAATTTCCACATTTATAGAGTGTAAAAAGGCATCCTGAAGCCTGGGAAGTCATTAATTTGATTGTCCAGTATTTCCCTTATGAGATAATGCCTCACATAGCAAATGTGTACAGTGCGAGCTGAAAATGCATTTTCAGCACTAAAAAAACAAACTTTTATAACAGCTAAACTAAACGTTTCCAATGTAAATTTCCACCTTTATATAGTGTAAAAAGACATCCTGAAGCCTGGGCAGTCATTAATTTGATTGTCCAATATTTCCCTTATGAGATAATGCCTCTCATAGCAAATGTGTACAGCGCGAGCTGAAAATGCATTTACAGCACTAAAAAAACAAACTTTTATAACAGCTAAACTAAACGTTTCCAATGTAAATTTCCACCTTTATATAGTGTAAAAAGACATCCTGAAGCCTGGGCAGTCATTAATTTGATTGTCCAATATTTCCCTTATGAGATAATGCCTCTCATAGCAAATGTGTACAGCGCGAGCTGAAAATGCATTTACAGCACTAAAAACCCAAACTTTTATAACAGCTAAACCAAACGTTTCCAATGTAAATTTCCACCTTTATATAGTGTAGAAAGGCATCCTGAAGCCTGGAAAGTCATTAATTTGATTGTCCAGTATTTCCTTCATGAGATATTGCAACACTTAGAAAAGGTGTACAGCGCCAGCAGACAATGAATTTTCAGCACTAAAAAAACGAAACTTCATTAACAGCTAAACCAAACGTTTCCAATGTAAATTTCCACATTTATAGAGTGTAAAAATGCATCCTGAAGCCTGGGAAGTCATTAATTTGATTGTCCAGTATTTCCCTTATGAGATAATGCCTCACATAGCAAATGTGTACAGTGCAAGCTGAAAATGCATTTTCAGCACTAAAAAACCAAACTTTTATAACAGCTAAACCAAACGTTTCCAATGTAAATTTCCACCTTTATATAGTGTAAAAAGACATCCTGAAGCCTGGGCAGTCATTAATTTGATTGTCCAATATTTCCCTTATGAGATAATGCCTCTCATAGCAAATGTGTACAGCGCGAGCTGAAAATGCATTTACAGCACTAAAAAACCAAACTTTTATAACAGCTAAACCAAACGTTTCCAATGTAAATTTCCACCTTTATATAGTGTAGAAAGGCATCCTGAAGCCTGGAAAGTCATTAATTTGATTGTCCAGTATTTCCTTCATGAGATATTGCAACACTTAGAAAAAGTGTACAGCGCCAGTAGACAATGAATTTTCAGCACTAAAAAAACGAAACTTCATTAACAGCTAAACTAAACGTTTCCAATGTAAATTTCCACCTTTATATAGTGTAAAAAGACATCCTGAAGCCTGGGCAGTCATTAATTTGATTGTCCAATATTTCCCTTATGAGATAATGCCTCTCATAGCAAATGTGTACAGCGCGAGCTGAAAATGCATTTACAGCACTAAAAAACCGAACTTTTATAACAGCTAAACCAAACGTTTCCAATGTAAATTTCCACCTTTATATAGTGTAGAAAGGCATCCTGGAGCCTGGAAAGTCATTAATTTGATTGTCCAGTATTTCCTTCATGAGATATTGCAACACTTAGAAAAAGTGTACAGCGCCAGCAGACAATGAATTTTCAGCACTAAAAAAACCAAACTTTTATAACAGCTAAACCAAACGTTTCCAATGTAAATTTCCACCTTTATATAGTGTAAAAAGACATCCTGAAGCCTGGGCAGTCATTAATTTGATTGTCCAGTATTTCCCTTATGAGATAATGCCTCACATAGCAAATGTGTACAGCGCGAGCTGAAAATGCATTTACAGCACTAAAAAAACAAACTTTTATAACAGCTAAACCAAACGTTTCCAATGTAAATTTCCACCTTTATATAGTGTAGAAAGGCATCCTGAAGCCTGGAAAGTCATTAATTTGATTGTCCAGTATTTCCTACATGAGATATTGCAAAACTTAGAAAAAGTGTACAGCGCCAGCAGACAATGAATTTTCAGCACTAAAAAAACGAAACTTCATTAACAGCTAAACCAAACGATTCCAATGTAAATTTCCACATTTATAGAGTGTAAAAAGGCATCCTGAAGCCTGGGAAGTCATTAATTTGATTGTCCAGTATTTCCCTTATGAGATAATGCCTCACATAGCAAATGTGTACAGCGCGAGCTGAAAATGCATTTACAGCACTAAAAAAACAAACTTTTATAACAGCTAAACCAAACGTTTCCAATGTAAATTTCCACCTTTATATAGTGTAGAAAGGCATCCTGAAGCCTGGAAAGTGATTAATTTGATTGTCCAGTATTTCCTTCATGAGATATTGCAACACTTAGAAAAAGTGTACAGCGCCAGCAGACAATGAATTTTCAGCACTAAAAAACCGAAACTTCATTAACAGCTAAACTAAACGTTTCCAATGTAAATTTCCACCTTTATATAGTGTAAAAAGACATCCTGAAGCCTGGGCAGTCATTAATTTGATTGTCCAATATTTCCCTTATGAGATAATGCCTCTCATAGCAAATGTGTACAGCGCGAGCTGAAAATGCATTTACAGCACTAAAAAACCAAACTTTTATAAAAGCTAAACCAAACGTTTCCAATGTAAATTTCCACCTTTATATAGTGTAGAAAGGCATCCTGAAGCCTGGAAAGTCATTAATTTGATTGTCCAGTATTTCCTTCATGAGATATTGCAACATTTAGAAAAAGTGTACAGCGCCAGCAGACAATGAATTTTCAGCACTAAAAAAGCGAAACTTCATTAACAGCTAAACTAAACGTTTCCAATGTAAATTTCCACCTTTATATAGTGTAAAAAGACATCCTGAAGCCCGGGCAGCCATTAATTTGATTGTCCAATATTTCCCTTATGAGATAATGCCTCTCATAGCAAATGTGTACAGCGCGAGCTGAAAATGCATTTACAGCACTAAAAAACCAAACTTTTATAACAGCTAAACCAAACGTTTCCAATGTAAATTTCCACCTTTATATAGTGTAAAAAGACATCCTGAAGCCTGGGCAGTCATTAATTTGATTGTCCAATATTTCCCTTATGAGATAATGCCTCTCATAGCAAATGTGTACAGCGCGAGCTGAAAATGCATTTACAGCACTAAAAAAACAAACTTTTATAACAGCTAAACCAAACGTTTCCAATGTAAATTTCCACCTTTATATAGTGTAGAAAGGCATCCTGAAGCCTGGAAAGTCATTAATTTGATTGTCCAGTATTTCCTTCATGAGATATTGCAACACTTAGAAAAAGTGTACAGCGCCAGCAATGAATTTTCAGCACTAAAAAAACGAAACTTCATTAACAGCTAAACTAAATGTTTCCAATGTAAATTTCCACCTTTATATAGTGTAAAAAGACATCCTGAAGCCTGGGCAGTCATTAATTTGATTGTCCAATATTTCCCTTATGAGATAATGCCTCTCATAGCAAATGTGTACAGCGCGAGCTGAAAATGCATTTACAGCACTAAAAAACCAAACTTTTATAACAGCTAAACCAAACGTTTCCAATGTAAATTTCCACCTTTATATAGTGTAAAAAGGCATCCTGAAGCCTGGAAAGTCTTTAATTTGATTGTCCAGTATTTCCTTCATGAGATATTGCAACACTTAGAAAAAGTGTACAGCGCCAGCAGACAATGAATTTCCAGCACTAAAAAAACGAAACTTCATTAACAGCTAAACTAAACGTTTCCAATGTAAATTTCCACCTTTATATAGTGTAAAAAGACATCCTGAAGCCTGGGCAGTCATTAATTTGATTGTCCAATATTTCCCTTATGAGATAATGCCTCTCATAGCAAATGTGTACAGCGCGAGCTGAAAATGCATTTACAGCACTAAAAAACCAAACTTTTATAACAGCTAAACCAAACGTTTCCAATGTAAATTTCCACCTTTATATAGTGTAAAAAGACATCCTGAAGCCTGGGCAGTCATTAATTTGATTGTCCAGTATTTCCCTTATGAGATAATGCCTCACATAGCAAATGTGTACAGCGCGAGCTGAAAATGCATTTACAGCACTAAAAAAACAAACTTTTATAACAGCTAAACCAAACGTTTCCAATGTAAATTTCCACCTTTATATAGTGTAAAAAGACATCCTGAAGCCTGGGCAGTCATTAATTTGATTGTCCAATATTTCCCTTATGAGATAATGCCTCTCATAGCAAATGTGTACAGCGCGAGCTGAAAATGCATTTACAGCACTAAAAAACCAAACTTTTATAACAGCTAAACCAAACGTTTCCAATGTAAATTTCCACCTTTATATAGTGTAGAAAGGCATCCTGAAGCCTGGAAAGTCATTAATTTTATTGTCCAGTATTTCATTCATGAGATATTGCAACACTTAGAAAAAGTGTACAGCGCCAGCAGACAATGAATTTTCAGCACTAAAAAAACGAAACTTCATTAACAGCTAAACCAAACGTTTCCAATGTAAATTTCCACATTTATAGAGTGTAAAAAGGCATCCTGAAGCCTGGGAAGTCATTAATTTGATTGTCCAGTATTTCCCTTATGAGATAATGCCTCACATAGCAAATGTGTACAGTGCGAGCTGAAAATGCATTTTCAGTACTAAAAAAACAAACTTTTATAACAGCTAAACTAAACGTTTCCAATGTAAATTTCCACCTTTATATAGTGTAAAAAGACATCCTGAAGCCTGGGCAGTCATTAATTTGATTGTCCAATATTTCCCTTATGAGATAATGCCTCTCATAGCAAATGTGTACAGCGCGAGCTGAAAATGCATTTACAGCACTAAAAAAACAAACTTTTATAACAGCTAAACTAAACGTTTCCAATGTAAATTTCCACCTTTATATAGTGTAAAAAGACATCCTGAAGCCGGGGCAGTCATTAATTTGATTGTCCAATATTTCCCTTATGAGATAATGCCTCTCATAGCAAATGTGTACAGCGCGAGCTGAAAATGCATTTACAGCACTAAAAACCCAAACTTTTATAACAGCTAAACCAAACGTTTCCAATGTAAATTTCCACCTTTATATAGTGTAGAAAGGCATCCTGAAGCCTGGAAAGTCATTAATTTGATTGTCCAGTATTTCCTTCATGAGATATTGCAACACTTAGAAAAGGTGTACAGCGCCAGCAGACAATGAATTTTCAGCACTAAAAAAACGAAACTTCATTAACAGCTAAACCAAACGTTTCCAATGTAAATTTCCACATTTATAGAGTGTAAAAATGCATCCTGAAGCCTGGGAAGTCATTAATTTGATTGTCCAGTATTTCCCTTATGAGATAATGCCTCACATAGCAAATGTGTACAGTGCAAGCTGAAAATGCATTTTCAGCACTAAAAAACCAAACTTTTATAACAGCTAAACCAAACGTTTCCAATGTAAATTTCCACCTTTATATAGTGTAAAAAGACATCCTGAAGCCTGGGCAGTCATTAATTTGATTGTCCAATATTTCCCTTATGAGATAATGCCTCTCATAGCAAATGTGTACAGCGCGAGCTGAAAATGAATTTTCAGCACTAAAAAAACGAAACTTCATTAACAGCTAAACTAAACGTTTCCAATGTAAATTTCCACCTTTATATAGTGTAGAAAGGCATCCTGGAGCCTGGAAAGTCATTAATTTGATTGTCCAGTATTTCCTTCATGAGATATTGCAACACTTAGAAAAAGTGTACAGCGCCAGCAGACAATGAATTTTCAGCACTAAAAAAACCAAACTTTTATAACAGCTAAACCAAACGTTTCCAATGTAAATTTCCACCTTTATATAGTGTAAAAAGACATCCTGAAGCCTGGGCAGTCATTAATTTGATTGTCCAGTATTTCCCTTATGAGATAATGCCTCACATAGCAAATGTGTACAGCGCGAGCTGAAAATGCATTTACAGCACTAAAAAAACAAACTTTTATAACAGCTAAACCAAACGTTTCCAATGTAAATTTCCACCTTTATATAGTGTAGAAAGGCATCCTGAAGCCTGGAAAGTCATTAATTTGATTGTCCAGTATTTCCTACATGAGATATTGCAAAACTTAGAAAAAGTGTACAGCGCCAGCAGACAATGAATTTTCAGCACTAAAAAAACGAAACTTCATTAACAGCTAAACCAAACGATTCCAATGTAAATTTCCACATTTATAGAGTGTAAAAAGGCATCCTGAAGCCTGGGAAGTCATTAATTTGATTGTCCAGTATTTCCCTTATGAGATAATGCCTCACATAGCAAATGTGTACAGCGCGAGCTGAAAATGCATTTACAGCACTAAAAAAACAAACTTTTATAACAGCTAAACCAAACGTTTCCAATGTAAATTTCCACCTTTATATAGTGTAGAAAGGCATCCTGAAGCCTGGAAAGTCATTAATTTGATTGTCCAGTATTTCCTTCATGAGATATTGCAACATTTAGAAAAAGTGTACAGCGCCAGCAGACAATGAATTTTCAGCACTAAAAAAACGAAACTTCATTAACAGCTAAACTAAACGTTTCCAATGTAAATTTCCACCTTTATATAGTGTAAAAAGACATCCTGAAGCCCGGGCAGCCATTAATTTGATTGTCCAATATTTCCCTTATGAGATAATGCCTCTCATAGCAAATGTGTACAGCGCGAGCTGAAAATGCATTTACAGCACTAAAAAACCAAACTTTTATAACAGCTAAACCAAACGTTTCCAATGTAAATTTCCACCTTTATATAGTGTAAAAAGACATCCTGAAGCCTGGGCAGTCATTAATTTGATTGTCCAATATTTCCCTTATGAGATAATGCCTCTCATAGCAAATGTGTACAGCGCGAGCTGAAAATGCATTTACAGCACTAAAAAAACAAACTTTTATAACAGCTAAACCAAACGTTTCCAATGTAAATTTCCACCTTTATATAGTGTAGAAAGGCATCCTGAAGCCTGGAAAGTCATTAATTTGATTGTCCAGTATTTCCTTCATGAGATATTGCAACACTTAGAAAAAGTGTACAGCGCCAGCAGACAATGAATTTTCAGCACTAAAAAAACGAAACTTCATTAACAGCTAAACTAAATGTTTCCAATGTAAATTTCCACCTTTATATAGTGTAAAAAGACATCCTGAAGCCTGGGCAGTCATTAATTTGATTGTCCAATATTTCCCTTATGAGATAATGCCTCTCATAGCAAATGTGTACAGCGCGAGCTGAAAATGCATTTACAGCACTAAAAAAACAAACTTTTATAACAGCTAAACCAAACGTTTCCAATGTAAATTTCCACCTTTATATAGTGTAAAAAGGCATCCTGAAGCCTGGAAAGTCTTTAATTTGATTGTCCAGTATTTCCTTCATGAGATATTGCAACACTTAGAAAAAGTGTACAGCGCCAGCAGACAATGAATTTCCAGCACTAAAAAAACGAAACTTCATTAACAGCTAAACTAAACGTTTCCAATGTAAATTTCCACCTTTATATAGTGTAAAAAGACATCCTGAAGCCTGGGCAGTCATTAATTTGATTGTCCAATATTTCCCTTATGAGATAATGCCTCTCATAGCAAATGTGTACAGCGCGAGCTGAAAATGCATTTACAGCACTAAAAAACCAAACTTTTATAACAGCTAAACCAAACGTTTCCAATGTAAATTTCCACCTTTATATAGTGTAAAAAGACATCCTGAAGCCTGGGCAGTCATTAATTTGATTGTCCAGTATTTCCCTTATGAGATAATGCCTCACATAGCAAATGTGTACAGCGCGAGCTGAAAATGCATTTACAGCACTAAAAAAACAAACTTTTATAACAGCTAAACTAAACGTTTCCAATGTAAATTTCCACCTTTATATAGTGTAAAAAGACATCCTGAAGCCTGGGCAGTCATTAATTTGATTGTCCAATATTTCCCTTATGAGATAATGCCTCTCATAGCAAATGTGTACAGCGCGAGCTGAAAATGCATTTACAGCACTAAAAAACCAAACTTTTATAACAGCTAAACCAAACGTTTCCAATGTAAATTTCCACCTTTATATAGTGTAGAAAGGCATCCTGAAGCCTGGAAAGTCATTAATTTTATTGTCCAGTATTTCATTCATGAGATATTGCAACACTTAGAAAAAGTGTACAGCGCCAGCAGACAATGAATTTTCAGCACTAAAAAAACGAAACTTCATTAACAGCTAAACCAAACGTTTCCAATGTAAATTTCCACATTTATAGAGTGTAAAAAGGCATCCTGAAGCCTGGGAAGTCATTAATTTGATTGTCCAGTATTTCCCTTATGAGATAATGCCTCACATAGCAAATGTGTACAGTGCGAGCTGAAAATGCATTTTCAGCACTAAAAAAACAAACTTTTATAACAGCTAAACTAAACGTTTCCAATGTAAATTTCCACCTTTATATAGTGTAAAAAGACATCCTGAAGCCTGGGCAGTCATTAATTTGATTGTCCAATATTTCCCTTATGAGATAATGCCTCTCATAGCAAATGTGTACAGCGCGAGCTGAAAATGCATTTACAGCACTAAAAAAACAAACTTTTATAACAGCTAAACTAAACGTTTCCAATGTAAATTTCCACCTTTATATAGTGTAAAAAGACATCCTGAAGCCTGGGCAGTCATTAATTTGATTGTCCAATATTTCCCTTATGAGATAATGCCTCTCATAGCAAATGTGTACAGCGCGAGCTGAAAATGCATTTACAGCACTAAAAACCCAAACTTTTATAACAGCTAAACCAAACGTTTCCAATGTAAATTTCCACCTTTATATAGTGTAGAAAGGCATCCTGAAGCCTGGAAAGTCATTAATTTGATTGTCCAGTATTTCCTTCATGAGATATTGCAACACTTAGAAAAGGTGTACAGCGCCAGCAGACAATGAATTTTCAGCACTAAAAAAACGAAACTTCATTAACAGCTAAACCAAACGTTTCCAATGTAAATTTCCACATTTATAGAGTGTAAAAATGCATCCTGAAGCCTGGGAAGTCATTAATTTGATTGTCCAGTATTTCCCTTATGAGATAATGCCTCACATAGCAAATGTGTACAGTGCAAGCTGAAAATGCATTTTCAGCACTAAAAAACCAAACTTTTATAACAGCTAAACCAAACGTTTCCAATGTAAATTTCCACCTTTATATAGTGTAAAAAGACATCCTGAAGCCTGGGCAGTCATTAATTTGATTGTCCAATATTTCCCTTATGAGATAATGCCTCTCATAGCAAATGTGTACAGCGCGAGCTGAAAATGCATTTACAGCACTAAAAAACCAAACTTTTATAACAGCTAAACCAAACGTTTCCAATGTAAATTTCCACCTTTATATAGTGTAGAAAGGCATCCTGAAGCCTGGAAAGTCATTAATTTGATTGTCCAGTATTTCCTTCATGAGATATTGCAACACTTAGAAAAAGTGTACAGCGCCAGTAGACAATGAATTTTCAGCACTAAAAAAACGAAACTTCATTAACAGCTAAACTAAACGTTTCCAATGTAAATTTCCACCTTTATATAGTGTAAAAAGACATCCTGAAGCCTGGGCAGTCATTAATTTGATTGTCCAATATTTCCCTTATGAGATAATGCCTCTCATAGCAAATGTGTACAGCGCGAGCTGAAAATGCATTTACAGCACTAAAAAACCAAACTTTTATAACAGCTAAACCAAACGTTTCCAATGTAAATTTCCACCTTTATATAGTGTAGAAAGGCATCCTGTAGCCTGGAAAGTCATTAATTTGATTGTCCAGTATTTCCTTCATGAGATATTGCAACACTTAGAAAAAGTGTACAGCGCCAGCAGACAATGAATTTTCAGCACTAAAAAAACCAAACTTTTATAACAGCTAAACCAAACGTTTCCAATGTAAATTTCCACCTTTATATAGTGTAAAAAGACATCCTGAAGCCTGGGCAGTCATTAATTTGATTGTCCAGTATTTCCCTTATGAGATAATGCCTCACATAGCAAATGTGTACAGTGCGAGCTGAAAATGCATTTTCAGCACTAAAAAACCAAACTTTTATAACAGCTAAACCAAACGTTTCCAATGTAAATTTCCACCTTTATATAGTGTAAAAAGACATCCTGAAGCCTGGGCAGTCATTAATTTGATTGTCCAGTATTTCCCTTATGAGATAATGCCTCACATAGCAAATGTGTACAGTGCGAGCTGAAAATGCATTTTCAGCACTAAAAAACCAAACTTTTATAACAGCTAAACCAAACGTTTCCAATGTAAATTTCCACCTTTAGATAGTGTAAAAAGACATCCTGAAGCCTGGGCAGTCATTAATTTGATTGTCCAGTATTTCCCTTATGAGATAATGCCTCTCATAGCAAATGTGTACAGCGCGAGCTGAAAATGCATTTACAGCACTAAAAAAACAAACTTTTATAACAGCTAAACCAAACGTTTCCAATGTAAATTTCCTCCTTTATATAGTGTAGAAAGGCATCCTGAAGCCTGGAAAGTCATTAATTTGATTGTCCAGTATTTCCTACATGAGATATTGCAAAACTTAGAAAAAGTGTACAGCGCCAGCAGACAATGAATTTTCAGCACTAAAAAAACGAAACTTCATTAACAGCTAAACCAAACGATTCCAATGTAAATTTCCACATTTATAGAGTGTAAAAAGGCATCCTGAAGCCTGGGAAGTCATTAATTTGATTGTCCAGTATTTCCCTTATGAGATAATGCCTCACATAGCAAATGTGTACAGCGCGAGCTGAAAATGCTTTTACACAGCACTAAAAAAACAAACTTTTATAACAGCTAAACCAAACGTTTCCAATGTAAATTTCCACCTTTATATAGTGTAGAAAGGCATCCTGAAGCCTGGAAAGTGATTAATTTGATTGTCCAGTATTTCCTTCATGAGATATTGCAACACTTAGAAAAAGTGTACAGCGCCAGCAGACAATGAATTTTCAGCACTAAAAAACCGAAACTTCATTAACAGCTAAACTAAACGTTTCCAATGTAAATTTCCACCTTTATATAGTGTAAAAAGACATCCTGAAGCCTGGGCAGTCATTAATTTGATTGTCCAATATTTCCCTTATGAGATAATGCCTCTCATAGCAAATGTGTACAGCGCGAGCTGAAAATGCATTTACAGCACTAAAAAACCAAACTTTTATAACAGCTAAACCAAACGTTTCCAATGTAAATTTCCACCTTTATATAGTGTAGAAAGGCATCCTGAAGCCTGGAAAGTCATTAATTTGATTGTCCAGTATTTCCTTCATGAGATATTGCAACACTTAGAAAAAGTGTACAGCGCCAGCAGACAATGAATTTCCAGCACTAAAAAAACGAAACTTCATTAACAGCTAAACTAAACGTTTCCAATGTAAATTTCCACCTTTATATAGTGTAAAAAGACATCCTGAAGCCTGGGCAGTCATTAATTTGATTGTCCAATATTTCCCTTATGAGATAATGCCTCTCATAGCAAATGTGTACAGCGCGAGCTGAAAATGCATTTACAGCACTAAAAAACCAAACTTTTATAACAGCTAAACTAAACGTTTCCAATGTAAATTTCCACATTTATAGAGTGTAAAAAGGCATCCTGAAGCCTGGGAAGTCATTAATTTGATTGTCCAGTATTTCCCTTATGAGATAATGCCTCACATAGCAAATGTGTACAGTGCGAGCTGAAAATGCATTTTCAGCACTAAAAAACCAAACTTTTATAACAGCTAAACCAAACGTTTCCAATGTAAATTTCCACCTTTATATAGTGTAAAAAGACATCCTGAAGCCTGGGCAGTCATTAATTTGATTGTCCAGTATTTCCCTTATGAGATAATGCCTCACATAGCAAATGTGTACAGCGCGAGCTGAAAATGCATTTACAGCACTAAAAAAACAAACTTTTATAACAGCTAAACTAAACGTTTCCAATGTAAATTTCCACCTTTATATAGTGTAAAAAGACATCCTGAAGCCTGGGCAGTCATTAATTTGATTGTCCAATATTTCCCTTATGAGATAATGCCTCTCATAGCAAATGTGTACAGCGCGAGCTGAAAATGCATTTACAGCACTAAAAACCCAAACTTTTATAACAGCTAAACCAAACGTTTCCAATGTAAATTTCCACCTTTATATAGTGTAGAAAGGCATCCTGAAGCCTGGAAAGTCATTAATTTGATTGTCCAGTATTTCCTTCATGAGATATTGCAACACTTAGAAAAGGTGTACAGCGCCAGCAGACAATGAATTTTCAGCACTAAAAAATCGAAACTTCATTAACAGCTAAACCAAACGTTTCCAATGTAAATTTCCACCTTTATATAGTGTAGAAAGGCATCCTGAAGCCTGGAAAGTCATTAATTTGATTGTCCAGTATTTCCTTCATGAGATATTGCAACACTTAGAAAAGGTGTACAGCGCCAGCAGACAATGAATTTTCAGCACTAAAAAAACGAAACTTCATTAACAGCTAAACCAAACGTTTCCAATGTAAATTTCCACATTTATAGAGTGTAAAAAGGCATCCTGAAGCCTGGGAAGTCATTAATTTGATTGTCCAGTATTTCCCTTATGAGATAATGCCTCACATAGCAAATGTGTACAGTTCGAGCTGAAAATGCATTTACAGCACTAAAAAACCAAACTTTTAAACCAGCTAAACCAAACGTTTCCAATGTAAATTTCCACCTTTATATAGTGTAGAAAGGCATCCTGAAGCCTGGAAAGTCATTGATTTGATTGTCCAGTATTTCCTTCATGAGATATTGCAACACTTAGAAAAAGTGTACAGCGCCAGCAGACAATGAATTTTCAGCACTAAAAAAACGAAACTTCATTAACAGCTAAACTAAACGTTTCCAATGTAAATTTCCACCTTTATATAGAGTAAAAAGACATCCTGAAGCCTGGGCAGCCATTTATTTGATTGTCCAATATTTCCCTTATGAGATAATGCCTCTCATAGCAAATGTGTACAGCGCGAGCTGAAAATGCATTTACAGCACTAAAAAACCAAACTTTTATAACAGCTAAACCAAACGTTTCCAATGTAAATTTCCACCTTTATATAGTGTAAAAAGACATCCTGAAGCCTGGGCAGTCATTAATTTGATTGTCCAATATTTCCCTTATGAGATAATGCCTCTCATAGCAAATGTGTACAGCGCGAGCTGAAAATGCATTTACAGCACTAAAAAAACCAAACTTTTATAACAGCTAAACCAAACGTTTCCAATGTAAATTTCCACCTTTATATAGTGTAGAAAGGCACCCTGAAGCCTGGAAAGTCATTAATTTGATTGTCCAGTATTTCCTTCATGAGATATTGCAACACTTAGAAAAAGTGTACAGCGCCAGCAGACAATGAATTTTCAGCACTAAAAAAACGAAACTTCATTAACAGCTAAACCAAACGTTTCCAATGTAAATTTCCACATTTATAGAGTGTAAAAAGGCATCCTGAAGCCTGGGAAGTCATTAATTTGATTGTCCAGTATTTCCCTTATGAGATAATGCCTCACATAGCAAATGTGTACAGTGCGAGCTGAAAATGCATTTTCAGCACTAAAAAACCAAACTTTTATAACAGCTAAACCAAACGTTTCCAATGTAAATTTCCACCTTTATATAGTGTAAAAAGACATCCTGAAGCCTGGGCAGTCATTAATTCGATTGTCCAATATTTCCTTTATGAGATAATGCCTCTCATAGGCAAATGTATACAGCGCGAGCTGAAAATGCATTTACAGCACTAAAAAACCAAACTTTTATAACAGCTAAACCAAACTTTCCAATGTAAATTTCCACCTTTATATAGTGTAAAAAGGCATCCTGAAGCCTGGGAAGTCATTAATTTGATTGTCCAGTATTTCCCTTATGAGATAATGCCTCACATAGCAAATGTGTACAGTGCGAGCTGAAAATGCATTTTCAGCACTAAAAAACCAAACTTTTATAACAGCTAAACCAAACGTTTCCAATGTAAATTTCCACCTTTATATAGTGTAAAAAGACATCCTGAAGCCTGGGCAGTCATTAATTCGATTGTCCAATATTTCCTTTATGAGATAATGCCTCTCATAGCAAATGTGTACAGCGCGAGCTGAAAATGCATTTTCAGCACTAAAAAACCAAACTTTTATAACACCTAAACCAAACGTTTCCAATGTAAATTTCCTCCTTTATATAGTGTAAAAAGACATCCTGAAGCCTGGGCAGTCATTAATTTGATTGTCCAATATTTCCCTTATGAGATAATGCCTCTCATAGCAAATGTGTACAGCGCGAGCTGAAAATGCATTTACAGCACTAAAAAACCAAACTTTTATAAAAGCTAAACCAAACGTTTCCAATGTAAATTTCCACCTTTATATAGTGTAGAAAGGCATCCTGAAGCCTGGAAAGTCATTAATTTGATTGTCCAGTATTTCCTTCATGAGATATTGCAACATTTAGAAAAAGTGTACAGCGCCAGCAGACAATGAATTTTCAGCACTAAAAAAACGAAACTTCATTAACAGCTAAACCAAACGTTTCCAATGTAAATTTCCACCTTTATATAGTGTAAAAAGACATCCTGAAGCCTGGGCAGTCATTAATTTGATTGTCCAGTATTTCCCTTATGAGATAATGCCTCACATAGCAAATGTGTACAGCGCGAGCTGAAAATGCATTTACAGCACTAAAAAAACAAACTTTTATAACAGCTAAACTAAACGTTTCCAATGTAAATTTCCACCTTTATATAGTGTAAAAAGACATCCTGAAGCCTGGGCAGTCATTAATTTGATTGTCCAATATTTCCCTTATGAGATAATGCCTCTCATAGCAAATGTGTACAGCGCGAGCTGAAAATGCATTTACAGCACTAAAAACCCAAACTTTTATAACAGCTAAACCAAACGTTTCCAATGTAAATTTCCACCTTTATATAGTGTAGAAAGGCATCCTGAAGCCTGGAAAGTCATTAATTTGATTGTCCAGTATTTCCTTCATGAGATATTGCAACACTTAGAAAAGGTGTACAGCGCCAGCAGACAATGAATTTTCAGCACTAAAAAATCGAAACTTCATTAACAGCTAAACCAAACGTTTCCAATGTAAATTTCCACCTTTATATAGTGTAGAAAGGCATCCTGAAGCCTGGAAAGTCATTAATTTGATTGTCCAGTATTTCCTTCATGAGATATTGCAACACTTAGAAAAGGTGTACAGCGCCAGCAGACAATGAATTTTCAGCACTAAAAAAACGAAACTTCATTAACAGCTAAACCAAACGTTTCCAATGTAAATTTCCACATTTATAGAGTGTAAAAAGGCATCCTGAAGCCTGGGAAGTCATTAATTTGATTGTCCAGTATTTCCCTTATGAGATAATGCCTCACATAGCAAATGTGTACAGTTCGAGCTGAAAATGCATTTACAGCACTAAAAAACCAAACTTTTAAACCAGCTAAACCAAACGTTTCCAATGTAAATTTCCACCTTTATATAGTGTAGAAAGGCATCCTGAAGCCTGGAAAGTCATTGATTTGATTGTCCAGTATTTCCTTCATGAGATATTGCAACACTTAGAAAAAGTGTACAGCGCCAGCAGACAATGAATTTTCAGCACTAAAAAAACGAAACTTCATTAACAGCTAAACTAAACGTTTCCAATGTAAATTTCCACCTTTATATAGAGTAAAAAGACATCCTGAAGCCTGGGCAGCCATTTATTTGATTGTCCAATATTTCCCTTATGAGATAATGCCTCTCATAGCAAATGTGTACAGCGCGAGCTGAAAATGCATTTACAGCACTAAAAAACCAAACTTTTATAACAGCTAAACCAAACGTTTCCAATGTAAATTTCCACCTTTATATAGTGTAAAAAGACATCCTGAAGCCTGGGCAGTCATTAATTTGATTGTCCAATATTTCCCTTATGAGATAATGCCTCTCATAGCAAATGTGTACAGCGCGAGCTGAAAATGCATTTACAGCACTAAAAAAACCAAACTTTTATAACAGCTAAACCAAACGTTTCCAATGTAAATTTCCACCTTTATATAGTGTAGAAAGGCACCCTGAAGCCTGGAAAGTCATTAATTTGATTGTCCAGTATTTCCTTCATGAGATATTGCAACACATAGAAAAAGTGTACAGCGCCAGCAGACAATGAATTTTCAGCACTAAAAAAACGAAACTTCATTAACAGCTAAACCAAACGTTTCCAATGTAAATTTCCACATTTATAGAGTGTAAAAAGGCATCCTGAAGCCTGGGAAGTCATTAATTTGATTGTCCAGTATTTCCCTTATGAGATAATGCCTCACATAGCAAATGTGTACAGTGCGAGCTGAAAATGCATTTTCAGCACTAAAAAACCAAACTTTTATAACAGCTAAACCAAACGTTTCCAATGTAAATTTCCACCTTTATATAGTGTAAAAAGACATCCTGAAGCCTGGGCAGTCATTAATTCGATTGTCCAATATTTCCTTTATGAGATAATGCCTCTCATAGGCAAATGTATACAGCGCGAGCTGAAAATGCATTTACAGCACTAAAAAACCAAACTTTTATAACAGCTAAACCAAACTTTCCAATGTAAATTTCCACCTTTATATAGTGTAAAAAGGCATCCTGAAGCCTGGGAAGTCATTAATTTGATTGTCCAGTATTTCCCTTATGAGATAATGCCTCACATAGCAAATGTGTACAGTGCGAGCTGAAAATGCATTTTCAGCACTAAAAAACCAAACTTTTATAACAGCTAAACCAAACGTTTCCAATGTAAATTTCCACCTTTATATAGTGTAAAAAGACATCCTGAAGCCTGGGCAGTCATTAATTCGATTGTCCAATATTTCCTTTATGAGATAATGCCTCTCATAGCAAATGTGTACAGCGCGAGCTGAAAATGCATTTTCAGCACTAAAAAACCAAACTTTTATAACAGCTAAACCAAACGTTTCCAATGTAAATTTCCACCTTTATATAGTGTAGAAAGGCATCCTGAAGCCTGGAAAGTCATTAATTTGATTGTCCAGTATTTCCTTCATGAGATATTGCAACACTTAGAAAAGGTGTACAGCGCCAGCAGACAATGAATTTTCAGCACTAAAAAATCGAAACTTCATTAACAGCTAAACCAAACGTTTCCAATGTAAATTTCCACCTTTATATAGTGTAGAAAGGCATCCTGAAGCCTGGAAAGTCATTAATTTGATTGTCCAGTATTTCCTTCATGAGATATTGCAACACTTAGAAAAGGTGTACAGCGCCAGCAGACAATGAATTTTCAGCACTAAAAAAACGAAACTTCATTAACAGCTAAACCAAACGTTTCCAATGTAAATTTCCACATTTATAGAGTGTAAAAAGGCATCCTGAAGCCTGGGAAGTCATTAATTTGATTGTCCAGTATTTCCCTTATGAGATAATGCCTCACATAGCAAATGTGTACAGTTCGAGCTGAAAATGCATTTACAGCACTAAAAAACCAAACTTTTAAACCAGCTAAACCAAACGTTTCCAATGTAAATTTCCACCTTTATATAGTGTAGAAAGGCATCCTGAAGCCTGGAAAGTCATTGATTTGATTGTCCAGTATTTCCTTCATGAGATATTGCAACACTTAGAAAAAGTGTACAGCGCCAGCAGACAATGAATTTTCAGCACTAAAAAAACGAAACTTCATTAACAGCTAAACTAAACGTTTCCAATGTAAATTTCCACCTTTATATAGAGTAAAAAGACATCCTGAAGCCTGGGCAGCCATTTATTTGATTGTCCAATATTTCCCTTATGAGATAATGCCTCTCATAGCAAATGTGTACAGCGCGAGCTGAAAATGCATTTACAGCACTAAAAAACCAAACTTTTATAACAGCTAAACCAAACGTTTCCAATGTAAATTTCCACCTTTATATAGTGTAAAAAGACATCCTGAAGCCTGGGCAGTCATTAATTTGATTGTCCAATATTTCCCTTATGAGATAATGCCTCTCATAGCAAATGTGTACAGCGCGAGCTGAAAATGCATTTACAGCACTAAAAAAACCAAACTTTTATAACAGCTAAACCAAACGTTTCCAATGTAAATTTCCACCTTTATATAGTGTAGAAAGGCACCCTGAAGCCTGGAAAGTCATTAATTTGATTGTCCAGTATTTCCTTCATGAGATATTGCAACACATAGAAAAAGTGTACAGCGCCAGCAGACAATGAATTTTCAGCACTAAAAAAACGAAACTTCATTAACAGCTAAACCAAACGTTTCCAATGTAAATTTCCACATTTATAGAGTGTAAAAAGGCATCCTGAAGCCTGGGAAGTCATTAATTTGATTGTCCAGTATTTCCCTTATGAGATAATGCCTCACATAGCAAATGTGTACAGTGCGAGCTGAAAATGCATTTTCAGCACTAAAAAACCAAACTTTTATAACAGCTAAACCAAACGTTTCCAATGTAAATTTCCACCTTTATATAGTGTAAAAAGACATCCTGAAGCCTGGGCAGTCATTAATTCGATTGTCCAATATTTCCTTTATGAGATAATGCCTCTCATAGGCAAATGTATACAGCGCGAGCTGAAAATGCATTTACAGCACTAAAAAACCAAACTTTTATAACAGCTAAACCAAACTTTCCAATGTAAATTTCCACCTTTATATAGTGTAAAAAGGCATCCTGAAGCCTGGGAAGTCATTAATTTGATTGTCCAGTATTTCCCTTATGAGATAATGCCTCACATAGCAAATGTGTACAGTGCGAGCTGAAAATGCATTTTCAGCACTAAAAAACCAAACTTTTATAACAGCTAAACCAAACGTTTCCAATGTAAATTTCCACCTTTATATAGTGTAAAAAGACATCCTGAAGCCTGGGCAGTCATTAATTCGATTGTCCAATATTTCCTTTATGAGATAATGCCTCTCATAGCAAATGTGTACAGCGCGAGCTGAAAATGCATTTTCAGCACTAAAAAACCAAACTTTTATAACACCTAAACCAAACGTTTCCAATGTAAATTTCCTCCTTTATATAGTGTAAAAAGACATCCTGAAGCCTGGGCAGTCATTAATTTGATTGTCCAATATTTCCCTTATGAGATAATGCCTCTCATAGCAAATGTGTACAGCGCGAGCTGAAAATGCATTTACAGCACTAAAAAACCAAACTTTTATAAAAGCTAAACCAAACGTTTCCAATGTAAATTTCCACCTTTATATAGTGTAGAAAGGCATCCTGAAGCCTGGAAAGTCATTAATTTGATTGTCCAGTATTTCCTTCATGAGATATTGCAACATTTAGAAAAAGTGTACAGCGCCAGCAGACAATGAATTTTCAGCACTAAAAAAACGAAACTTCATTAACAGCTAAACTAAACGTTTCCAATGTAAATTTCCACCTTTATATAGTGTAAAAAGACATCCTGAAGCCCGGGCAGCCATTAATTTGATTGTCCAATATTTCCCTTATGAGATAATGCCTCTCATAGCAAATGTGTACAGCGCGAGCTGAAAATGCATTTACAGCACTAAAAAACCAAACTTTTATAACAGCTAAACCAAACGTTTCCAATGTAAATTTCCACCTTTATATAGTGTAAAAAGACATCCTGAAGCCTGGGCAGTCATTAATTTGATTGTCCAATATTTCCCTTATGAGATAATGCCTCTCATAGCAAATGTGTACAGCGCGAGCTGAAAATGCATTTACAGCACTAAAAAAACAAACTTTTATAACAGCTAAACCAAACGTTTCCAATGTAAATTTCCACCTTTATATAGTGTAGAAAGGCATCCTGAAGCCTGGAAAGTCATTAATTTGATTGTCCAGTATTTCCTTCATGAGATATTGCAACACTTAGAAAAAGTGTACAGCGCCAGCAGACAATGAATTTTCAGCACTAAAAAAACGAAACTTCATTAACAGCTAAACTAAATGTTTCCAATGTAAATTTCCACCTTTATATAGTGTAAAAAGACATCCTGAAGCCTGGGCAGTCATTAATTTGATTGTCCAATATTTCCCTTATGAGATAATGCCTCTCATAGCAAATGTGTACAGCGCGAGCTGAAAATGCATTTACAGCACTAAAAAACCAAACTTTTATAACAGCTAAACCAAACGTTTCCAATGTAAATTTCCACCTTTATATAGTGTAAAAAGGCATCCTGAAGCCTGGAAAGTCTTTAATTTGATTGTCCAGTATTTCCTTCATGAGATATTGCAACACTTAGAAAAAGTGTACAGCGCCAGCAGACAATGAATTTCCAGCACTAAAAAAACGAAACTTCATTAACAGCTAAACTAAACGTTTCCAATGTAAATTTCCACCTTTATATAGTGTAAAAAGACATCCTGAAGCCTGGGCAGTCATTAATTTGATTGTCCAATATTTCCCTTATGAGATAATGCCTCTCATAGCAAATGTGTACAGCGCGAGCTGAAAATGCATTTACAGCACTAAAAAACCAAACTTTTATAACAGCTAAACCAAACGTTTCCAATGTAAATTTCCACCTTTATATAGTGTAGAAAGGCATCCTGAAGCCTGGAAAGTCATTAATTTGATTGTCCAGTATTTCCTTCATGAGATATTGCAACACTTAGAAAAAGTGTACAGCGCCAGCAGACAATGAATTTTCAGCACTAAAAAAACGAAACTTCATTAACAGCTAAACCAAACGTTTCCAATGTAAATTTCCACATTTATAGAGTGTAAAAAGGCATCCTGAAGCCTGGGAAGTCATTAATTTGATTGTCCAGTATTTCCCTTATGAGATAATGCCTCACATAGCAAATGTGTACAGTGCGAGCTGAAAATGCATTTTCAGCACTAAAAAACCAAACTTTTATAACAGCTAAACCAAACTTTCCAATGTAAATTTCCACCTTTATATAGTGTAAAAAGGCATCCTGAAGCCTGGGAAGTCATTAATTTGATTGTCCAGTATTTCCCTTATGAGATAATGCCTCACATAGCAAATGTGTACAGTGCGAGCTGAAAATGCATTTTCAGCACTAAAAAACCAAACTTTTATAACAGCTAAACCAAACGTTTCCAATGTAAATTTCCACCTTTATATAGTGTAAAAAGACATCCTGAAGCCTGGGCAGTCATTAATTCGATTGTCCAATATTTCCTTTATGAGATAATGCCTCTCATAGCAAATGTGTACAGCGCGAGCTGAAAATGCATTTTCAGCACTAAAAAACCAAACTTTTATAACACCTAAACCAAACGTTTCCAATGTAAATTTCCTCCTTTATATAGTGTAAAAAGACATCCTGAAGCCTGGGCAGTCATTAATTTGATTGTCCAATATTTCCCTTATGAGATAATGCCTCTCATAGCAAATGTGTACAGCGCGAGCTGAAAATGCATTTACAGCACTAAAAAACCAAACTTTTATAAAAGCTAAACCAAACGTTTCCAATGTAAATTTCCACCTTTATATAGTGTAGAAAGGCATCCTGAAGCCTGGAAAGTCATTAATTTGATTGTCCAGTATTTCCTTCATGAGATATTGCAACATTTAGAAAAAGTGTACAGCGCCAGCAGACAATGAATTTTCAGCACTAAAAAAACGAAACTTCATTAACAGCTAAACTAAACGTTTCCAATGTAAATTTCCACCTTTATATAGTGTAAAAAGACATCCTGAAGCCCGGGCAGCCATTAATTTGATTGTCCAATATTTCCCTTATGAGATAATGCCTCTCATAGCAAATGTGTACAGCGCGAGCTGAAAATGCATTTACAGCACTAAAAAACCAAACTTTTATAACAGCTAAACCAAACGTTTCCAATGTAAATTTCCACCTTTATATAGTGTAAAAAGACATCCTGAAGCCTGGGCAGTCATTAATTTGATTGTCCAATATTTCCCTTATGAGATAATGCCTCTCATAGCAAATGTGTACAGCGCGAGCTGAAAATGCATTTACAGCACTAAAAAAACAAACTTTTATAACAGCTAAACCAAACGTTTCCAATGTAAATTTCCACCTTTATATAGTGTAGAAAGGCATCCTGAAGCCTGGAAAGTCATTAATTTGATTGTCCAGTATTTCCTTCATGAGATATTGCAACACTTAGAAAAAGTGTACAGCGCCAGCAGACAATGAATTTTCAGCACTAAAAAAACGAAACTTCATTAACAGCTAAACTAAATGTTTCCAATGTAAATTTCCACCTTTATATAGTGTAAAAAGACATCCTGAAGCCTGGGCAGTCATTAATTTGATTGTCCAATATTTCCCTTATGAGATAATGCCTCTCATAGCAAATGTGTACAGCGCGAGCTGAAAATGCATTTACAGCACTAAAAAACCAAACTTTTATAACAGCTAAACCAAACGTTTCCAATGTAAATTTCCACCTTTATATAGTGTAAAAAGGCATCCTGAAGCCTGGAAAGTCTTTAATTTGATTGTCCAGTATTTCCTTCATGAGATATTGCAACACTTAGAAAAAGTGTACAGCGCCAGCAGACAATGAATTTCCAGCACTAAAAAAACGAAACTTCATTAACAGCTAAACTAAACGTTTCCAATGTAAATTTCCACCTTTATATAGTGTAAAAAGACATCCTGAAGCCTGGGCAGTCATTAATTTGATTGTCCAATATTTCCCTTATGAGATAATGCCTCTCATAGCAAATGTGTACAGCGCGAGCTGAAAATGCATTTACAGCACTAAAAAACCAAACTTTTATAACAGCTAAACCAAACGTTTCCAATGTAAATTTCCACCTTTATATAGTGTAGAAAGGCATCCTGAAGCCTGGAAAGTCATTAATTTGATTGTCCAGTATTTCCTTCATGAGATATTGCAACACTTAGAAAAAGTGTACAGCGCCAGCAGACAATGAATTTTCAGCACTAAAAAAACGAAACTTCATTAACAGCTAAACCAAACGTTTCCAATGTAAATTTCCACATTTATAGAGTGTAAAAAGGCATCCTGAAGCCTGGGAAGTCATTAATTTGATTGTCCAGTATTTCCCTTATGAGATAATGCCTCACATAGCAAATGTGTACAGTGCGAGCTGAAAATGCATTTTCAGCACTAAAAAACCAAACTTTTATAACAGCTAAACCAAACTTTCCAATGTAAATTTCCACCTTTATATAGTGTAAAAAGGCATCCTGAAGCCTGGGAAGTCATTAATTTGATTGTCCAGTATTTCCCTTATGAGATAATGCCTCACATAGCAAATGTGTACAGTGCGAGCTGAAAATGCATTTTCAGCACTAAAAAACCAAACTTTTATAACAGCTAAACCAAACGTTTCCAATGTAAATTTCCACCTTTATATAGTGTAAAAAGACATCCTGAAGCCTGGGCAGTCATTAATTCGATTGTCCAATATTTCCTTTATGAGATAATGCCTCTCATAGCAAATGTGTACAGCGCGAGCTGAAAATGCATTTTCAGCACTAAAAAACCAAACTTTTATAACACCTAAACCAAACGTTTCCAATGTAAATTTCCTCCTTTATATAGTGTAAAAAGACATCCTGAAGCCTGGGCAGTCATTAATTTGATTGTCCAATATTTCCCTTATGAGATAATGCCTCTCATAGCAAATGTGTACAGCGCGAGCTGAAAATGCATTTACAGCACTAAAAAACCAAACTTTTATAAAAGCTAAACCAAACGTTTCCAATGTAAATTTCCACCTTTATATAGTGTAGAAAGGCATCCTGAAGCCTGGAAAGTCATTAATTTGATTGTCCAGTATTTCCTTCATGAGATATTGCAACATTTAGAAAAAGTGTACAGCGCCAGCAGACAATGAATTTTCAGCACTAAAAAAACGAAACTTCATTAACAGCTAAACTAAACGTTTCCAATGTAAATTTCCACCTTTATATAGTGTAAAAAGACATCCTGAAGCCCGGGCAGCCATTAATTTGATTGTCCAATATTTCCCTTATGAGATAATGCCTCTCATAGCAAATGTGTACAGCGCGAGCTGAAAATGCATTTACAGCACTAAAAAACCAAACTTTTATAACAGCTAAACCAAACGTTTCCAATGTAAATTTCCACCTTTATATAGTGTAAAAAGACATCCTGAAGCCTGGGCAGTCATTAATTTGATTGTCCAATATTTCCCTTATGAGATAATGCCTCTCATAGCAAATGTGTACAGCGCGAGCTGAAAATGCATTTACAGCACTAAAAAAACAAACTTTTATAACAGCTAAACCAAACGTTTCCAATGTAAATTTCCACCTTTATATAGTGTAGAAAGGCATCCTGAAGCCTGGAAAGTCATTAATTTGATTGTCCAGTATTTCCTTCATGAGATATTGCAACACTTAGAAAAAGTGTACAGCGCCAGCAGACAATGAATTTTCAGCACTAAAAAAACGAAACTTCATTAACAGCTAAACTAAATGTTTCCAATGTAAATTTCCACCTTTATATAGTGTAAAAAGACATCCTGAAGCCTGGGCAGTCATTAATTTGATTGTCCAATATTTCCCTTATGAGATAATGCCTCTCATAGCAAATGTGTACAGCGCGAGCTGAAAATGCATTTACAGCACTAAAAAACCAAACTTTTATAACAGCTAAACCAAACGTTTCCAATGTAAATTTCCACCTTTATATAGTGTAAAAAGGCATCCTGAAGCCTGGAAAGTCTTTAATTTGATTGTCCAGTATTTCCTTCATGAGATATTGCAACACTTAGAAAAAGTGTACAGCGCCAGCAGACAATGAATTTCCAGCACTAAAAAAACGAAACTTCATTAACAGCTAAACTAAACGTTTCCAATGTAAATTTCCACCTTTATATAGTGTAAAAAGACATCCTGAAGCCTGGGCAGTCATTAATTTGATTGTCCAATATTTCCCTTATGAGATAATGCCTCTCATAGCAAATGTGTACAGCGCGAGCTGAAAATGCATTTACAGCACTAAAAAACCAAACTTTTATAACAGCTAAACCAAACGTTTCCAATGTAAATTTCCACCTTTATATAGTGTAGAAAGGCATCCTGAAGCCTGGAAAGTCATTAATTTGATTGTCCAGTATTTCCTTCATGAGATATTGCAACACTTAGAAAAAGTGTACAGCGCCAGCAGACAATGAATTTTCAGCACTAAAAAAACGAAACTTCATTAACAGCTAAACCAAACGTTTCCAATGTAAATTTCCACATTTATAGAGTGTAAAAAGGCATCCTGAAGCCTGGGAAGTCATTAATTTGATTGTCCAGTATTTCCCTTATGAGATAATGCCTCACATAGCAAATGTGTACAGTGCGAGCTGAAAATGCATTTTCAGCACTAAAAAACCAAACTTTTATAACAGCTAAACCAAACGTTTCCAATGTAAATTTCCACCTTTATATAGTGTAAAAAGACATCCTGAAGCCTGGGCAGTCATTAATTTGATTGTCCAGTATTTCCCTTATGAGATAATGCCTCACATAGCAAATGTGTACAGCGCGAGCTGAAAATGCATTTACAGCACTAAAAAAACAAACTTTTATAACAGCTAAACCAAACGTTTCCAATGTAAATTTCCACATTTATAGAGTGTAAAAATGCATCCTGAAGCCTGGGAAGTCATTAATTTGATTGTCCAGTATTTCCCTTATGAGATAATGCCTCACATAGCAAATGTGTACAGTGCGAGCTGAAAATGCATTTTCAGCACTAAAAAACCAAACTTTTATAACAGCTAAACCAAACGTTTCCAATGTAAATTTCCACCTTTATATAGTGTAAAAAGACATCCTGAAGCCTGGGCAGTCATTAATTTGATTGTCCAATATTTCCCTTATGAGATAATGCCTCTCATAGCAAATGTGTACAGCGCGAGCTGAAAATGCATTTACAGCACTAAAAAACCAAACTTTTATAACAGCTAAACCAAACGTTTCCAATGTAAATTTCCACCTTTATATAGTGTAAAAAGACATCCTGAAGCCTGGGCAGTCATTAATTTGATTGTCCAATATTTCCCTTATGAGATAATGCCTCTCATAGCAAATGTGTACAGCGCGAGCTGAAAATGCATTTACAGCACTAAAAAAACAAACTTTTATAACAGCTAAACCAAACGTTTCCAATGTAAATTTCCACCTTTATATAGTGTAGAAAGGCATCCTGAAGCCTGGAAAGTCATTAATTTGATTGTCCAGTATTTCCTTCATGAGATATTGCAACACTTAGCAAAAGTGTACAGCGCCAGCAGACAATGAATTTTCAGCACTAAAAAAACGAAACTTCATTAACAGCTAAACTAAATGTTTCCAATGTAAATTTCCACCTTTATATAGTGTAAAAAGACATCCTGAAGCCTGGGCAGTCATTAATTTGATTGTCCAATATTTCCCTTATGAGATAATGCCTCTCATAGCAAATGTGTACAGCGCGAGCTGAAAATGCATTTACAGCACTAAAAAACCAAACTTTTATAACAGCTAAACCAAACGTTTCCAATGTAAATTTCCACCTTTATATAGTGTAAAAAGGCATCCTGAAGCCTGGAAAGTCTTTAATTTGATTGTCCAGTATTTCCTTCATGAGATATTGCAACACTTAGAAAAAGTGTACAGCGCCAGCAGACAATGAATTTCCAGCACTAAAAAAACGAAACTTCATTAACAGCTAAACTAAACGTTTCCAATGTAAATTTCCACCTTTATATAGTGTAAAAAGACATCCTGAAGCCTGGGCAGTCATTAATTTGATTGTCCAATATTTCCCTTATGAGATAATGCCTCTCATAGCAAATGTGTACAGCGCGAGCTGAAAATGCATTTACAGCACTAAAAAACCAAACTTTTATAACAGCTAAACCAAACGTTTCCAATGTAAATTTCCACCTTTATATAGTGTAGAAAGGCATCCTGAAGCCTGGAAAGTCATTAATTTGATTGTCCAGTATTTCCTTCATGAGATATTGCAACACTTAGAAAAAGTGTACAGCGCCAGCAGACAATGAATTTTCAGCACTAAATAAACGAAACTTCATTAACAGCTAAACCAAACGTTTCCAATGTAAATTTCCACATTTATAGAGTGTAAAAAGGCATCCTGAAGCCTGGGAAGTCATTAATTTGATTGTCCAGTATTTCCCTTATGAGATAATGCCTCACATAGCAAATGTGTACAGTGCGAGCTGAAAATGCATTTTCAGCACTAAAAAACCAAACTTTTATAACAGCTAAACCAAACGTTTCCAATGTAAATTTCCACCTTTATATAGTGTAAAAAGACATCCTGAAGCCTGGGCAGTCATTAATTTGATTGTCCAGTATTTCCCTTATGAGATAATGCCTCACATAGCAAATGTGTACAGCGCGAGCTGAAAATGCATTTACAGCACTAAAAAAACAAACTTTTGTAACAGCTAAACCAAACGTTTCCAATGTAAATTTCCACATTTATAGAGTGTAAAAATGCATCCTGAAGCCTGGGAAGTCATTAATTTGATTGTCCAGTATTTCCCTTATGAGATAATGCCTCACATAGCAAATGTGTACAGTGCGAGCTGAAAATGCATTTTCAGCACTAAAAAACCAAACTTTTATAACAGCTAAACCAAACGTTTCCAATGTAAATTTCCACCTTTATATAGTGTAAAAAGACATCCTGAAGCCTGGGCAGTCATTAATTTGATTGTCCAATATTTCCCTTATGAGATAATGCCTCTCATAGCAAATGTGTACAGCGCGAGCTGAAAATGCATTTACAGCACTAAAAAACCAAACTTTTATAACAGCTAAACCAAACGTTTCCAATGTAAATTTCCACCTTTATATAGTGTAGAAAGGCATCCTGAAGCCTGGAAAGTCATTAATTTGATTGTCCAGTATTTCCTTCATGAGATATTGCAACACTTAGAAAAAGTGTACAGCGCCAGTAGACAATGAATTTTCAGCACTAAAAAAACGAAACTTCATTAACAGCTAAACTAAACGTTTCCAATGTAAATTTCCACCTTTATATAGTGTAAAAAGACATCCTGAAGCCTGGGCAGTCATTAATTTGATTGTCCAATATTTCCCTTATGAGATAATGCCTCTCATAGCAAATGTGTACAGCGCGAGCTGAAAATGCATTTACAGCACTAAAAAACCAAACTTTTATAACAGCTAAACCAAACGTTTCCAATGTAAATTTCCACCTTTATATAGTGTAGAAAGGCATCCTGGAGCCTGGAAAGTCATTAATTTGATTGTCCAGTATTTCCTTCATGAGATATTGCAACACTTAGAAAAAGTGTACAGCGCCAGCAGACAATGAATTTTCAGCACTAAAAAAACCAAACTTTTATAACAGCTAAACCAAACGTTTCCAATGTAAATTTCCACCTTTATATAGTGTAAAAAGACATCCTGAAGCCTGGGCAGTCATTAATTTGATTGTCCAGTATTTCCCTTATGAGATAATGCCTCACATAGCAAATGTGTACAGCGCGAGCTGAAAATGCATTTACAGCACTAAAAAAACAAACTTTTATAACAGCTAAACCAAACGTTTCCAATGTAAATTTCCACCTTTATATAGTGTAGAAAGGCATCCTGAAGCCTGGAAAGTCATTAATTTGATTGTCCAGTATTTCCTACATGAGATATTGCAAAACTTAGAAAAAGTGTACAGCGCCAGCAGACAATGAATTTTCAGCACTAAAAAAACGAAACTTCATTAACAGCTAAACCAAACGTTTCCAATGTAAATTTCCACATTTATAGAGTGTAAAAAGGCATCCTGAAGCCTGGGAAGTCATTAATTTGATTGTCCAGTATTTCCCTTATGAGATAATGCCTCACATAGCAAATGTGTACAGTGCGAGCTGAAAATGCATTTTCAGCACTAAAAAACCAAACTTATATAACACCTAAACCAAACGTTTCCAATGTAAATTTCCACCTTTATATAGTGTAAAAAGACATCCTGAAACCTGGGCAGTCATTAATTTGATTGTCCAATATTTCCCTTATGAGATAATGCCTCTCATAGCAAATGTGTACAGCGCGAGCTGAAAATGCATTTACAGCACTAAAAAACCAAACTTTTATAACAGCTAAACCAAACGTTTCCAATGTAAATTTCCACCTTTATATAGTGTAAAAAGACATCCTGAAGCCTGGGCAGTCATTAATTTGATTGTCCAATATTTCCCTTATGAGATAATGCCTCTCATAGCAAATGTGTACAGCGCGAGCTGAAAATGCATTTTCAGCACTAAAAAACCAAACTTTTATAACAGCTAAACCAAACGTTTCAAATGTAAATTTCCACCTTTATATAGTGTAAAAAGACATCCTGAAGCCTGGGCAGTCATTAATTTGATTGTCCAATATTTCCCTTATGAGATAATGCCTCTCATAGCAAATGTGTACAGTGCGAGCTGAAAATGCATTTACAGCACTAAAAAAACAAACTTTTATAACAGCTAAACCAAACGTTTCCAATGTAAATTTCCAACTTTATATAGTGTAAAAAGACATCCTGAAGCCTGGGCAGTCATTAATTTGATTGTCCAATATTTCCCTTATGAGATAATGCCTCTCATAGCAAATGTGTACAGTGCGAGCTGAAAATGCATTTACAGCACTAAAAAAACAAACTTTTATAACAGCTAAACCAAACGTTTCCAATGTAAATTTCCACCTTTATATAGTGTAAAAATACATCCTGAAGCCTGGGCAGTCATTAATTTGATTGTCCAATATTTCCCTTATGAGATAATGCCTCTCATAGCAAATGTGTACAGCGCGAGCTGAAAATGCATTTACAGCACTAAAAAACCAAACTTTTATAACAGCTAAACCAAACGTTTCCAATGTAAATTTCCACCTTTATATAGTGTAGAAAGGCATCCTGAAGCCTGGAAAGTCATTAATTTGATTGTCCAGTATTTCCTTCATGAGATATTGCAACACTTAGAAAAAGTGTACAGCGCCAGCAGACAATGAATTTTCAGCACTAAAAAAACGAAACTTCATTAACAGCTAAACCAAACGTTTCCAATGTAAATTTCCACATTTATAGAGTGTAAAAAGGCATCCTGAAGCCTGGGAAGTCATTAATTTGATTGTCCAGTATTTCCCTTATGAGATAATGCCTCACAGCAAATGTGTACAGTGCGAGCTGAAAATGCATTTACAGCACTAAAAAAACAAACTTTTATAACAGCTAAACCAAACGTTTCCAATGTAAATTTCCACCTTTATATAGTGTAGAAAGGCATCCTGAAGCCTGGAAAGTCATTAATTTGATTGTCCAGTATTTCCTTCATGAGATATTGCAACACTTAGAAAAAGTGTACAGCGCCAGCAGACAATGAATTTTCAGCACTAAATAAACGAAACTTCATTAACAGCTAAAGTAAACGTTTCCAATGTAAATTTCCACCTTTATATAGTGTAAAAAGACATCCTGAAGCCTGGGCAGTCATTAATTTGATTGTCCAATATTTCCCTTATGAGATAATGCCTCTCATAGCAAATGTGTACAGTGCGAGCTGAAAATGCATTTACAGCACTAAAAAAACAAACTTTTATAACAGCTAAACCAAACGTTTCCAATGTAAATTTCCACCTTTATATAGTGTAAAAAGACATCCTGAAGCCTGGGCAGTCATTAATTTGATTGTCCAATATTTCCCTTATGAGATAATGCCTCTCATAGCAAATGTGTACAGCGCGAGCTGAAAATGCATTTACAGCACTAAAAAACCAAACTTTTATAACAGCTAAACCAAACGTTTCCAATGTAAATTTCCACCTTTATATAGTGTAGAAAGGCATCCTGAAGCCTGGAAAGTCATTAATTTGATTGTCCAGTATTTCCTTCATGAGATATTGCAACACTTAGAAAAAGTGTACAGCGCCAGCAGACAATGAATTTTCAGCACTAAAAAAACGAAACTTCATTAACAGCTAAACCAAACGTTTCCAATGTAAATTTCCACATTTATAGAGTGTAAAAAGGCATCCTGAAGCCTGGGAAGTCATTAATTTGATTGTCCAGTATTTCCCTTATGAGATAATGCCTCACATAGCAAATGTGTACAGTGCGAGCTGAAAATGCATTTTCAGCACTAAAAAACCAAACTTATATAACACCTAAACCAAACGTTTCCAATGTAAATTTCCACCTTTATATAGTGTAAAAAGACATCCTGAAGCCTGGGCAGTCATTAATTTGATTGTCCAATATTTCCCTTATGAGATAATGCCTCTCATAGCAAATGTGTACAGCGCGAGCTGAAAATGCATTTACAGCACTAAAAAAACCAAACTTTTATAACAGCTAAACCAAACGTTTCCAATGTAAATTTCCACCTTTATATAGTGTAGAAAGGCATCCTGAAGCCTGGAAAGTCATTAATTTGATTGTCCAGTATTTCCTTCATGAGATATTGCAACATTTAGAAAAAGTGTACAGCGCCAGCAGACAATGAATTTTCAGCACTAAAAAAACGAAACTTCATTAACAGCTAAACTAAACGTTTCCAATGTAAATTTCCACCTTTATATAGTGTAAAAAGACATCCTGAAGCCCGGGCAGCCATTAATTTGATTGTCCAATATTTCCCTTATGAGATAATGCCTCTCATAGCAAATGTGTACAGCGCGAGCTGAAAATGCATTTACAGCACTAAAAAAACAAACTTTTATAACAGCTAAACCAAACGTTTCCAATGTAAATTTCCACCTTTATATAGTGTAAAAAGACATCCTGAAGCCTGCGCAGTCATTAATTTGATTGTCCAATATTTCCCTTATGAGATAATGCCTCTCATAGCAAATGTGTACAGCGCGAGCTGAAAATGCATTTACAGCACTAAAAAACCAAACTTTTATAACAGCTAAACCAAACGTTTCCAATGTAAATTTCTACCTTTATATAGTGTAGAAAGGCATCCTGAAGCCTGGAAAGTCATTAATTTGATTGTCCAGTATTTCCTTCATGAGATATTGCAACACTTAGAAAAAGTGTACAGCGCCAGCAGACAATGAATTTTCAGCACTAAAAAAACGAAACTTCATTAACAGCTAAACTAAACGTTTCCAATGTAAATTTCCACCTTTATATAGTGTAAAAAGACATTCTGAAGCCTGGGCAGTCATTAATTTGATTGTCCAATATTTCCCTTATGAGATAATGCCTCTCATAGCAAATGTGTACAGCGCGAGCTGAAAATGCATTTACAGCACTAAAAAAACAAACTTTTATAACAGCTAAACCAAACGTTTCCAATGTAAATTTCCACCTTTATATAGTGTAAAAAGACATCCTGAAGCCTGCGCAGTCATTAATTTGATTGTCCAATATTTCCCTTATGAGATAATGCCTCTCATAGCAAATGTGTACAGCGCGAGCTGAAAATGCATTTACAGCACTAAAAAACCAAACTTTTATAACAGCTAAACCAAACGTTTCCAATGTAAATTTCTACCTTTATATAGTGTAGAAAGGCATCCTGAAGCCTGGAAAGTCATTAATTTGATTGTCCAGTATTTCCTTCATGAGATATTGCAACACTTAGAAAAAGTGTACAGCGCCAGTAGACAATGAATTTTCAGCACTAAAAAAACGAAACTTCATTAACAGCTAAACTAAACGTTTCCAATGTAAATTTCCACCTTTATATAGTGTAAAAAGACATCCTGAAGCCTGGGCAGTCATTAATTTGATTGTCCAATATTTCCCTTATGAGATAATGCCTCTCATAGCAAATGTGTACAGCGCGAGCTGAAAATGCATTTACAGCACTAAAAAACCAAACTTTTATAACAGCTAAACCAAACGTTTCCAATGTAAATTTCCACCTTTATATAGTGTAGAAAGGCATCCTGGAGCCTGGAAAGTCATTAATTTGATTGTCCAGTATTTCCTTCATGAGATATTGCAACACTTAGAAAAAGTGTACAGCGCCAGCAGACAATGAATTTTCAGCACTAAAAAAACCAAACTTTTATAACAGCTAAACCAAACGTTTTCAATGTAAATTTCCACCTTTATATAGTGTAAAAAGACATCCTGAAGCCTGGGCAGTCATTAATTTGATTGTCCAGTATTTCCCTTATGAGATAATGCCTCACATAGCAAATGTGTACAGCGCGAGCTGAAAATGCATTTACAGCACTAAAAAAACAAACTTTTATAACAGCTAAACCAAACGTTTCCAATGTAAATTTCCACCTTTATATAGTGTAGAAAGGCATCCTGAAGCCTGGAAAGTCATTAATTTGATTGTCCAGTATTTCCTACATGAGATATTGCAAAACTTAGAAAAAGTGTACAGCGCCAGCAGACAATGAATTTTCAGCACTAAAAAAACGAAACTTCATTAACAGCTAAACCAAACGTTTCCAATGTAAATTTCCACATTTATAGAGTGTAAAAAGGCATCCTGAAGCCTGGGAAGTCATTAATTTGATTGTCCAGTATTTCCCTTATGAGATAATGCCTCACATAGCAAATGTGTACAGTGCGAGCTGAAAATGCATTTTCAGCACTAAAAAACCAAACTTATATAACACCTAAACCAAACGTTTCCAATGTAAATTTCCACCTTTATATAGTGTAAAAAGACATCCTGAAACCTGGGCAGTCATTAATTTGATTGTCCAATATTTCCCTTATGAGATAATGCCTCTCATAGCAAATGTGTACAGCGCGAGCTGAAAATGCATTTACAGCACTAAAAAACCAAACTTTTATAACAGCTAAACCAAACGTTTCCAATGTAAATTTCCACCTTTATATAGTGTAAAAAGACATCCTGAAGCCTGGGCAGTCATTAATTTGATTGTCCAATATTTCCCTTATGAGATAATGCCTCTCATAGCAAATGTGTACAGCGCGAGCTGAAAATGCATTTTCAGCACTAAAAAACCAAACTTTTATAACAGCTAAACCAAACGTTTCAAATGTAAATTTCCACCTTTATATAGTGTAAAAAGACATCCTGAAGCCTGGGCAGTCATTAATTTGATTGTCCAATATTTCCCTTATGAGATAATGCCTCTCATAGCAAATGTGTACAGTGCGAGCTGAAAATGCATTTACAGCACTAAAAAAACAAACTTTTATAACAGCTAAACCAAACGTTTCCAATGTAAATTTCCACCTTTATATAGTGTAAAAAGACATCCTGAAGCCTGGGCAGTCATTAATTTGATTGTCCAATATTTCCCTTATGAGATAATGCCTCTCATAGCAAATGTGTACAGTGCGAGCTGAAAATGCATTTACAGCACTAAAAAAACAAACTTTTATAACAGCTAAACCAAACGTTTCCAATGTAAATTTCCACCTTTATATAGTGTAAAAATACATCCTGAAGCCTGGGCAGTCATTAATTTGATTGTCCAATATTTCCCTTATGAGATAATGCCTCTCATAGCAAATGTGTACAGCGCGAGCTGAAAATGCATTTACAGCACTAAAAAACCAAACTTTTATAACAGCTAAACCAAACGTTTCCAATGTAAATTTCCACCTTTATATAGTGTAGAAAGGCATCCTGAAGCCTGGAAAGTCATTAATTTGATTGTCCAGTATTTCCTTCATGAGATATTGCAACACTTAGAAAAAGTGTACAGCGCCAGCAGACAATGAATTTTCAGCACTAAAAAAACGAAACTTCATTAACAGCTAAACCAAACGTTTCCAATGTAAATTTCCACATTTATAGAGTGTAAAAAGGCATCCTGAAGCCTGGGAAGTCATTAATTTGATTGTCCAGTATTTCCCTTATGAGATAATGCCTCACAGCAAATGTGTACAGTGCGAGCTGAAAATGCATTTACAGCACTAAAAAAACAAACTTTTATAACAGCTAAACCAAACGTTTCCAATGTAAATTTCCACCTTTATATAGTGTAGAAAGGCATCCTGAAGCCTGGAAAGTCATTAATTTGATTGTCCAGTATTTCCTTCATGAGATATTGCAACACTTAGAAAAAGTGTACAGCGCCAGCAGACAATGAATTTTCAGCACTAAATAAACGAAACTTCATTAACAGCTAAAGTAAACGTTTCCAATGTAAATTTCCACCTTTATATAGTGTAAAAAGACATCCTGAAGCCTGGGCAGTCATTAATTTGATTGTCCAATATTTCCCTTATGAGATAATGCCTCTCATAGCAAATGTGTACAGTGCGAGCTGAAAATGCATTTACAGCACTAAAAAAACAAACTTTTATAACAGCTAAACCAAACGTTTCCAATGTAAATTTCCACCTTTATATAGTGTAAAAAGACATCCTGAAGCCTGGGCAGTCATTAATTTGATTGTCCAATATTTCCCTTATGAGATAATGCCTCTCATAGCAAATGTGTACAGCGCGAGCTGAAAATGCATTTACAGCACTAAAAAACCAAACTTTTATAACAGCTAAACCAAACGTTTCCAATGTAAATTTCCACCTTTATATAGTGTAGAAAGGCATCCTGAAGCCTGGAAAGTCATTAATTTGATTGTCCAGTATTTCCTTCATGAGATATTGCAACACTTAGAAAAAGTGTACAGCGCCAGCAGACAATGAATTTTCAGCACTAAAAAAACGAAACTTCATTAACAGCTAAACCAAACGTTTCCAATGTAAATTTCCACATTTATAGAGTGTAAAAAGGCATCCTGAAGCCTGGGAAGTCATTAATTTGATTGTCCAGTATTTCCCTTATGAGATAATGCCTCACATAGCAAATGTGTACAGTGCGAGCTGAAAATGCATTTTCAGCACTAAAAAACCAAACTTATATAACACCTAAACCAAACGTTTCCAATGTAAATTTCCACCTTTATATAGTGTAAAAAGACATCCTGAAGCCTGGGCAGTCATTAATTTGATTGTCCAATATTTCCCTTATGAGATAATGCCTCTCATAGCAAATGTGTACAGCGCGAGCTGAAAATGCATTTACAGCACTAAAAAAACCAAACTTTTATAACAGCTAAACCAAACGTTTCCAATGTAAATTTCCACCTTTATATAGTGTAGAAAGGCATCCTGAAGCCTGGAAAGTCATTAATTTGATTGTCCAGTATTTCCTTCATGAGATATTGCAACATTTAGAAAAAGTGTACAGCGCCAGCAGACAATGAATTTTCAGCACTAAAAAAACGAAACTTCATTAACAGCTAAACTAAACGTTTCCAATGTAAATTTCCACCTTTATATAGTGTAAAAAGACATCCTGAAGCCCGGGCAGCCATTAATTTGATTGTCCAATATTTCCCTTATGAGATAATGCCTCTCATAGCAAATGTGTACAGCGCGAGCTGAAAATGCATTTACAGCACTAAAAAAACAAACTTTTATAACAGCTAAACCAAACGTTTCCAATGTAAATTTCCACCTTTATATAGTGTAAAAAGACATCCTGAAGCCTGCGCAGTCATTAATTTGATTGTCCAATATTTCCCTTATGAGATAATGCCTCTCATAGCAAATGTGTACAGCGCGAGCTGAAAATGCATTTACAGCACTAAAAAACCAAACTTTTATAACAGCTAAACCAAACGTTTCCAATGTAAATTTCTACCTTTATATAGTGTAGAAAGGCATCCTGAAGCCTGGAAAGTCATTAATTTGATTGTCCAGTATTTCCTTCATGAGATATTGCAACACTTAGAAAAAGTGTACAGCGCCAGCAGACAATGAATTTTCAGCACTAAAAAAACGAAACTTCATTAACAGCTAAACTAAACGTTTCCAATGTAAATTTCCACCTTTATATAGTGTAAAAAGACATTCTGAAGCCTGGGCAGTCATTAATTTGATTGTCCAATATTTCCCTTATGAGATAATGCCTCTCATAGCAAATGTGTACAGCGCGAGCTGAAAATGCATTTACAGCACTAAAAAACCAAACTTTTATAACAGCTAAACCAAACGTTTCCAATGTAAATTTCCACCTTTATATAGTGTAGAAAGGCATCCTGAAGCCTGGAAAGTCATTAATTTGATTGTCCAGTATTTCCTTCATGAGATATTGCAACACTTAGAAAAAGTGTACAGCGCCAGCAGACAATGAATTTTCAGCACTAAAAAAACGAAACTTCATTAACAGCTAAACCAAACGTTTCCAATGTAAATTTCCACATTTATAGAGTGTAAAAAGGCATCCTGAAGCCTGGGAAGTCATTAATTTGATTGTCCAGTATTTCCCTTCTGAGATAATGCCTCACATAGCAAATGTGTACAGTGCGAGCTGAAAATGCATTTTCAGCACTAAAAAAACAAACTTTTATAACAGCTAAACTAAACGTTTCCAATGTAAATTTCCACCTTTATATAGTGTAAAAAGACATCCTGAAGCCTGGGCAGTCATTAATTTGATTGTCCAATATTTCCCTTATGAGATAATGCCTCTCATAGCAAATGTGTACAGCGCGAGCTGAAAATGCATTTACAGCACTAAAAAAACAAACTTTTATAACAGCTAAACTAAACGTTTCCAATGTAAATTTCCACCTTTATATAGTGTAAAAAGACATCCTGAAGCCTGGGCAGTCATTAATTTGATTGTCCAATATTTCCCTTATGAGATAATGCCTCTCATAGCAAATGTGTACAGCGCGAGCTGAAAATGCATTTACAGCACTAAAAAACCAAACTTTTATAACAGCTAAACCAAACGTTTCCAATGTAAATTTCCACCTTTATATAGTGTAGAAAGGCATCCTGAAGCCTGGAAAGTCATTAATTTGATTGTCCAGTATTTCCTTCATGAGATATTGCAACACTTAGAAAAAGTGTACAGCGCCAGCAGACAATGAATTTTCAGCACTAAAAAAACGAAACTTCATTAACAGCTAAACCAAACGTTTCCAATGTAAATTTCCACATTTATAGAGTGTAAAAAGGCATCCTGAAGCCTGGGAAGTCATTAATTTGATTGTCCAGTATTTCCCTTATGAGATAATGCCTCACATAGCAAATGTGTACAGTGCGAGCTGAAAATGCATTTTCAGCACTAAAAAACCAAACTTTTATAACAGCTAAACCAAACGTTTCCAATGTAAATTTCCACCTTTATATAGTGTAAAAAGACATCCTGAAGCCTGGGCAGTCATTAATTTGATTGTCCAGTATTTCCCTTATGAGATAATGCCTCACATAGCAAATGTGTACAGCGCGAGCTGAAAATGCATTTACAGCACTAAAAAAACAAACTTTTATAACAGCTAAACTAAACGTTTCCAATGTAAATTTCCACCTTTATATAGTGTAAAAAGACATCCTGAAGCCTGGGCAGTCATTAATTTGATTGTCCAATATTTCCCTTATGAGATAATGCCTCTCATAGCAAATGTGTACAGCGCGAGCTGAAAATGCATTTAAAGCACTAAAAAACCAAACTTTTATAACAGCTAAACCAAACGTTTCCAATGTAAATTTCCACCTTTATATAGTGTAGAAAGGCATCCTGAAGCCTGGAAAGTCATTAATTTTATTGTCCAGTATTTCCTTCATGAGATATTGCAACACTTAGAAAAAGTGTACAGCGCCAGCAGACAATGAATTTTCAGCACTAAAAAAACGAAACTTCATTAACAGCTAAACCAAACGTTTCCAATGTAAATTTCCACATTTATAGAGTGTAAAAAGGCATCCTGAAGCCTGGGAAGTCATTAATTTGATTGTCCAGTATTTCCCTTATGAGATAATGCCTCACATAGCAAATGTGTACAGTGCGAGCTGAAAATGCATTTTCAGCACTAAAAAAACAAACTTTTATAACAGCTAAACTAAACGTTTCCAATGTAAATTTCCACCTTTATATAGTGTAAAAAGACATCCTGAAGCCTGGGCAGTCATTAATTTGATTGTCCAATATTTCCCTTATGAGATAATGCCTCTCATAGCAAATGTGTACAGCGCGAGCTGAAAATGCATTTACAGCACTAAAAAAACAAACTTTTATAACAGCTAAACTAAACGTTTCCAATGTAAATTTCCACCTTTATATAGTGTAAAAAGACATCCTGAAGCCTGGGCAGTCATTAATTTGATTGTCCAATATTTCCCTTATGAGATAATGCCTCTCATAGCAAATGTGTACAGCGCGAGCTGAAAATGCATTTACAGCACTAAAAACCCAAACTTTTATAACAGCTAAACCAAACGTTTCCAATGTAAATTTCCACCTTTATATAGTGTAGAAAGGCATCCTGAAGCCTGGAAAGTCATTAATTTGATTGTCCAGTATTTCCTTCATGAGATATTGCAACACTTAGAAAAGGTGTACAGCGCCAGCAGACAATGAATTTTCAGCACTAAAAAAACGAAACTTCATTAACAGCTAAACCAAACGTTTCCAATGTAAATTTCCACATTTATAGAGTGTAAAAATGCATCCTGAAGCCTGGGAAGTCATTAATTTGATTGTCCAGTATTTCCCTTATGAGATAATGCCTCACATAGCAAATGTGTACAGTGCAAGCTGAAAATGCATTTTCAGCACTAAAAAACCAAACTTTTATAACAGCTAAACCAAACGTTTCCAATGTAAATTTCCACCTTTATATAGTGTAAAAAGACATCCTGAAGCCTGGGCAGTCATTAATTTGATTGTCCAATATTTCCCTTATGAGATAATGCCTCTCATAGCAAATGTGTACAGCGCGAGCTGAAAATGCATTTACAGCACTAAAAAACCAAACTTTTATAACAGCTAAACCAAACGTTTCCAATGTAAATTTCCACCTTTATATAGTGTAGAAAGGCATCCTGAAGCCTGGAAAGTCATTAATTTGATTGTCCAGTATTTCCTTCATGAGATATTGCAACACTTAGAAAAAGTGTACAGCGCCAGTAGACAATGAATTTTCAGCACTAAAAAAACGAAACTTCATTAACAGCTAAACTAAACGTTTCCAATGTAAATTTCCACCTTTATATAGTGTAAAAAGACATCCTGAAGCCTGGGCAGTCATTAATTTGATTGTCCAATATTTCCCTTATGAGATAATGCCTCTCATAGCAAATGTGTACAGCGCGAGCTGAAAATGCATTTACAGCACTAAAAAACCAAACTTTTATAACAGCTAAACCAAACGTTTCCAATGTAAATTTCCACCTTTATATAGTGTAGAAAGGCATCCTGGAGCCTGGAAAGTCATTAATTTGATTGTCCAGTATTTCCTTCATGAGATATTGCAACACTTAGAAAAAGTGTACAGCGCCAGCAGACAATGAATTTTCAGCACTAAAAAAACCAAACTTTTATAACAGCTAAACCAAACGTTTCCAATGTAAATTTCCACCTTTATATAGTGTAAAAAGACATCCTGAAGCCTGGGCAGTCATTAATTTGATTGTCCAGTATTTCCCTTATGAGATAATGCCTCACATAGCAAATGTGTACAGCGCGAGCTGAAAATGCATTTACAGCACTAAAAAAACAAACTTTTATAACAGCTAAACCAAACGTTTCCAATGTAAATTTCCACCTTTATATAGTGTAGAAAGGCATCCTGAAGCCTGGAAAGTCATTAATTTGATTGTCCAGTATTTCCTACATGAGATATTGCAAAACTTAGAAAAAGTGTACAGCGCCAGCAGTCAATGAATTTTCAGCACTAAAAAAACGAAACTTCATTAACAGCTAAACCAAACGTTTCCAATGTAAATTTCCACATTTATAGAGTGTAAAAAGGCATCCTGAAGCCTGGGAAGTCATTAATTTGATTGTCCAGTATTTCCCTTATGAGATAATGCCTCACATAGCAAATGTGTACAGCGCGAGCTGAAAATGCATTTACAGCACTAAAAAACCAAACTTTTATAACAGCTAAACCAAACGTTTCCAATGTAAATTTCCACCTTTATATAGTGTAGAAAGGCATCCTGAAGCCTGGAAAGTGATTAATTTGATTGTCCAGTATTTCCTTCATGAGATATTGCAACACTTAGAAGAAGTGTACAGCGCCAGCAGACAATGAATTTTCAGCACTAAAAAACCGAAACTTCATTAACAGCTAAACTAAACGTTTCCAATGTAAATTTCCACCTTTATATAGTGTAAAAAGACATCCTGAAGCCTGGGCAGTCATTAATTTGATTGTCCAATATTTCCCTTATGAGATAATGCCTCTCATAGCAAATGTGTACAGCGCGAGCTGAAAATGCATTTACAGCACTAAAAAACCAAACTTTTATAACAGCTAAACCAAACGTTTCCAATGTAAATTTCCACCTTTATATAGTGTAGAAAGGCATCCTGAAGCCTGGAAAGTCATTAATTTGATTGTCCAGTATTTCCTTCATGAGATATTGCAACACTTAGAAAAAGTGTACAGCGCCAGCAGACAATGAATTTTCAGCACTAAAAAAACGAAACTTCATTAACAGCTAAACTAAACGTTTCCAATGTAAATTTCCACCTTTATATAGTGTAAAAAGACATCCTGAAGCCTGGGCAGTCATTAATTTGATTGTCCAATATTTCCCTTATGAGATAATGCCTCTCATAGCAAATGTGTACAGCGCGAGCTGAAAATGCATTTACAGCACTAAAAAACCAAACTTTTATAACAGCTAAACTAAACGTTTCCAATGTAAATTTCCACCTTTATATAGTGTAGAAAGGCATCCTGAAGCCTGGAAAGTCATTAATTTGATTGTCCAGTATTTCCTTCATGAGATATTGCAACACTTAGAAAAAGTGCACAGCGCCAGCAGACAATGAATTTTCAGCACTAAAAAAACGAAACTTCATTAACAGCTAAACCAAACGTTTCCAATGTAAATTTCCACATTTATAGAGTGTAAAAAGGCATCCTGAAGCCTGGGAAGTCATTAATTTGATTGTCCAGTATTTCCCTTATGAGATAATGCCTCACATAGCAAATGTGTACAGTGCGAGCTGAAAATGCATTTTCAGCACTAAAAAACCAAACTTTTATAACAGCTAAACCAAACGTTTCCAATGTAAATTTCCACCTTTATATAGTGTAAAAAGACATCCTGAAGCCTGGGCAGTCATTAATTTGATTGTCCAGTATTTCCCTTATGAGATAATGCCTCACATAGCAAATGTGTACAGCGCGAGCTGAAAATGCATTTACAGCACTAAAAAAACAAACTTTTATAACAGCTAAACTAAACGTTTCCAATGTAAATTTCCACCTTTATATAGTGTAAAAAGACATCCTGAAGCCTGGGCAGTCATTAATTTGATTGTCCAATATTTCCCTTATGAGATAATGCCTCTCATAGCAAATGTGTACAGCGCGAGCTGAAAATGCATTTACAGCACTAAAAACCCAAACTTTTATAACAGCTAAACCAAACGTTTCCAATGTAAATTTCCACCTTTATATAGTGTAGAAAGGCATCCTGAAGCCTGGAAAGTCATTAATTTGATTGTCCAGTATTTCCTTCATGAGATATTGCAACACTTAGAAAAGGTGTACAGCGCCAGCAGACAATGAATTTTCAGCACTAAAAAATCGAAACTTCATTAACAGCTAAACCAAACGTTTCCAATGTAAATTTCCACCTTTATATAGTGTAGAAAGGCATCCTGAAGCCTGGAAAGTCATTAATTTGATTGTCCAGTATTTCCTTCATGAGATATTGCAACACTTAGAAAAGGTGTAGAGCGCCAGCAGACAATGAATTTTCAGCACTAAAAAAACGAAACTTCATTAACAGCTAAACCAAACGTTTCCAATGTAAATTTCCACATTTATAGAGTGTAAAAAGGCATCCTGAAGCCTGGGAAGTCATTAATTTGATTGTCCAGTATTTCCCTTATGAGATAATGCCTCACATAGCAAATGTGTACAGTTCGAGCTGAAAATGCATTTACAGCACTAAAAAACCAAACTTTTATAACAGCTAAACCAAACGTTTCCAATGTAAATTTCCACCTTTATATAGTGTAGAAAGGCATCCTGAAGCCTGGAAAGTCATTGATTTGATTGTCCAGTATTTCCTTCATGAGATATTGCAACACTTAGAAAAAGTGTACAGCGCCAGCAGACAATGAATTTTCAGCACTAAAAAAACGAAACTTCATTAACAGCTAAACTAAACGTTTCCAATGTAAATTTCCACCTTTATATAGAGTAAAAAGACATCCTGAAGCCTGGGCAGCCATTTATTTGATTGTCCAATATTTCCCTTATGAGATAATGCCTCTCATAGCAAATGTGTACAGCGCGAGCTGAAAATGCATTTACAGCACTAAAAAACCAAACTTTTATAACAGCTAAACCAAACGTTTCCAATGTAAATTTCCACCTTTATATAGTGTAAAAAGACATCCTGAAGCCTGGGCAGTCATTAATTTGATTGTCCAATATTTCCCTTATGAGATAATGCCTCTCATAGCAAATGTGTACAGCGCGAGCTGAAAATGCATTTACAGCACTAAAAAAACCAAACTTTTATAACAGCTAAACCAAACGTTTCCAATGTAAATTTCCACCTTTATATAGTGTAGAAAGGCACCCTGAAGCCTGGAAAGTCATTAATTTGATTGTCCAGTATTTCCTTCATGAGATATTGCAACACTTAGAAAAAGTGTACAGCGCCAGCAGACAATGAATTTTCAGCACTAAAAAAACGAAACTTCATTAACAGCTAAACCAAACGTTTCCAATGTAAATTTCCACATTTATAGAGTGTAAAAAGGCATCCTGAAGCCTGGGAAGTCATTAATTTGATTGTCCAGTATTTCCCTTATGAGATAATGCCTCACATAGCAAATGTGTACAGTGCGAGCTGAAAATGCATTTTCAGCACTAAAAAACCAAACTTTTATAACAGCTAAACCAAACGTTTCCAATGTAAATTTCCACCTTTATATAGTGTAAAAAGACATCCTGAAGCCTGGGCAGTCATTAATTCGATTGTCCAATATTTCCTTTATGAGATAATGCCTCTCATAGGCAAATGTATACAGCGCGAGCTGAAAATGCATTTACAGCACTAAAAAACCAAACTTTTATAACAGCTAAACCAAACTTTCCAATGTAAATTTCCACCTTTATATAGTGTAAAAATGCATCCTGAAGCCTGGGAAGTCATTAATTTGATTGTCCAGTATTTCCCTTATGAGATAATGCCTCACATAGCAAATGTGTACAGTGCGAGCTGAAAATGCATTTTCAGCACTAAAAAAACGAAACTTCATTAACAGCTAAACCAAACGTTTCCAATGTAAATTTCCACATTTATAGAGTGTAAAAAGGCATCCCGAAGCCTGGGAAGTCATTAATTTGATTGTCCAGTATTTCCCTTATGAGATAATGCCTCACATAGCAAATGTGTACAGTGCGAGCTGAAAATGCATTTTCAGCACTAAAAAACCAAACTTTTATAACAGCGAAACCAAACGTTTCCAATGTAAATTTCCACCTTTATATAGTGTAAAAAGACATCCTGAAGCCTGGGCAGTCATTAATTTGATTGTCCAAAATTTCCCTTATGAGATAATGCCTCTCATAGCAAATGTGTACAACGCGAGCTGAAAATGCATTTACAGCACTAAAAAACCAAACTTTTATAACAGCTAAACCAAACGTTTCCAATGTAAATTTCTACCTTTATATAGTGTAGAAAGGCATCCTGAAGCCTGGAAAGTCATTAATTTGATTGTCCAGTATTTCCTTCATGAGATATTGCAACACTTAGAAAAAGTGTACAGCGCCAGCAGACAATGAATTTTCAGCACTAAAAAAACGAAACTTCATTAACAGCTAAACTAAACGTTTCCAATGTAAATTTCCATCTTTATATAGTGTAAAAAGACATCCTGAAGCCTGGGCAGTCATTAATTTGATTGTCCAATATTTCCCTTATGAGATAATGCCTCTCATAGCAAATGTGTACAGCGCGAGCTGAAAATGCATTTACAGCACTAAAAAACCAAACTTTTATAACAGCTAAACCAAACGTTTCCAATGTAAATTTCCACCTTTATATAGTGTAGAAAGGCATCCTGAAGCCTGGAAAGTCATTAATTTGATTGTCCAGTATTTCCTTCATGAGATATTGCAACACTTAGAAAAAGTGTACAGCGCCAGCAGACAATGAATTTTCAGCACTAAAAAAACGAAACTTCATTAACAGCTAAACCAAACGTTTCCAATGTAAATTTCCACATTTATAGAGTGTAAAAAGGCATCCTGAAGCCTGGGAAGTCATTAATTTGATTGTCCAGTATTTCCCTTATGAGATAATGCCTCACATAGCAAATGTGTACAGCGCGAGCTGAAAATGCATTTACAGCACTAAAAAACCAAACTTTTATAACAGCTAAACCAAACGTTTCCAATGTAAATTTCCACCTTTATATAGTGTAGAAAGGCATCCTGAAGCCTGGAAAGTCATTAATTTGATTGTCCAGTATTTCCTTCATGAGATATTGCAACACTTAGAAAAAGTGTACAGCGCCAGCAGACAATGAATTTTCAGCACTAAAAAAACGAAACTTCATTAACAGCTAAACCAAACGTTTCCAATGTAAATTTCCACATTTATAGAGTGTAAAAAGGCATCCTGAAGCCTGGGCAGTCATTAATTTGATTGTCCAGTATTTCCCTTATGAGATAATGCCTCACATAGCAAATGTGTACAGTGCGAGCTGAAAATGCATTTTCAGCACTAAAAAACCAAACTTTTATAACAGCTAAACCAAACGTTTCCAATGTAAATTTCCACCTTTATATAGTGTAAAAAGACATCCTGAAGCCTGGGCAGTCATTAATTTGATTGTCCAGTATTTCCCTTATGAGATAATGCCTCACATAGCAAATGTGTACAGCGCGAGCTGAAAATGCATTTACAGCACTAAAAAAACAAACTTTTATAACAGCTAAACTAAACGTTTCCAATGTAAATTTCCACCTTTATATAGTGTAAAAAGACATCCTGAAGCCTGGGCAGTCATTAATTTGATTGTCCAATATTTCCCTTATGAGATAATGCCTCTCATAGCAAATGTGTACAGCGCGAGCTGAAAATGCATTTACGGGACTAAAAACCCAAACTTTTATAACAGCTAAACCAAACGTTTCCAATGTAAATTTCCACCTTTATATAGTGTAGAAAGGCATCTTGAAGCCTGGAAAGTCATTAATTTGATTGTCCAGTATTTCCTTCATGAGATATTGCAACACTTAGAAAAGGTGTACAGCGCCAGCAGACAATGAATTTTCAGCACTAAAAAACGAAACTTCATTAACAGCTAAACCAAACGTTTCCAATGTAAATTTCCACATTTATAGAGTGTAAAAAGGCATCCTGGAGCCTGGGAAGTCATTAATTTGATTGTCCAGTATTTCCCTTATGAGATAATGCCTCACATAGCAAATGTGTACAGTGCGAGCTGAAAATGCATTTTCAGCACTAAAAAACCAAACTTTTATAACAGCTAAACCAAACGTTTCCAATGTAAATTCCACCTTTATATAGTGTAAAAAGACATCCTGAAGCCTGGGCAGTCATTAATTTGATTGTCCAATATTTCCCTTATGAGATAATGCCTCTCATAGCAAATGTGTACAGCGCGAGCTGAAAATGCATTTACAGCACTAAAAAACCAAACTTTTATAACAGCTAAACCAAACGTTTCCAATGTAAATTTCCACCTTTATATAGTGTAGAAAGGCATCCTGAAGCCTGGAAAGTCATTAATTTGATTGTCCAGTATTTCCTTCATAAGATATTGCAACACTTAGAAAAAGTGTACAGCGCCAGGAGACAATGAATTTTCAGCACTAAAAAACCGAAACTTCATTAACAGCTAAACTAAACGTTTCCAATGTAAATTTCCACCTTTATATAGTGTAAAAAGACATCCTGAAGCCTGGGCAGCCATTAATTTGATTGTCCAATATTTCCCTTATGAGATAATGCCTCTCATAGCAAATGTGTACAGCGCGAGCTGAAAATGCATTTACAGCACTAAAAAACCAAACTTTTATAACAGCTAAACCAAACGTTTCCAATGTAAATTTCCACCTTTATATAGTGTAAAAAGACATCCTGAAGCCTGGGCAGTCATTAATTTGATTGTCCAGTATTTCCCTTATGAGATAATGCCTCACATAGCAAATGTGTACAGCGCGAGCTGAAAATGCATTTACAGCACTAAAAAAACAAACTTTTATAACAGCTAAACTAAACGTTTCCAATGTAAATTTCCACCTTTATATAGTGTAAAAAGACATCCTGAAGCCTGGGCAGCCATTAATTTGATTGTCCAATATTTCCCTTATGAGATAATGCCTCTCATAGCAAATGTGTACAGCGCGAGCTGAAAATGCATTTACAGCACTAAAAAAACAAACTTTTATAACAGCTAAACCAAACGTTTCCAATGTAAATTTCCACCTTTATATAGTGTAGAAAGGCATCCTGAAGCCTGGAAAGTCATTAATTTGATTGTCCAGTATTTCCTTCATGAGATATTGCAACACTTAGAAAAAGTGTACAGCGCCAGCAGACAATGAATTTTCAGCACTAAAAAAACGAAACTTCATTAACAGCTAAACCAAACGTTTCCAATGTAAATTTCCACATTTATAGAGTGTAAAAAGGCATCCTGAAGCCTGGGAAGTCATTAATTTGATTGTCCAGTATTTCCCTTATGAGATAATGCCTCACATAGCAAATGTGTACAGTGCGAGCTGAAAATGCATTTTCAGCACTAAAAAACCAAACTTTTATAACAGCTAAACCAAACGTTTCCAATGTAAATTTCCACCTTTATATTGTGTAAAAAGACATCCTGAAGCCTGGGCAGTCATTAATTTGATTGTCCAGTATTTCCCTTATGAGATAATGCCTCACATAGCAAATGTGTACAGTGCGAGCTGAAAATGCATTTTCAGCACGAAAAAAACCAAACTTTTATAACAACTAAACCAAACGTTTCCAATGTAAATTTCCACCTTTATATAGTGTAAAAAGACATCCTGGAGCCTGGGCAGTCATTAATTTGATTGTCCAATATTTCCCTTATGAGATAATGCCTCTCATAGCAAATGTGTACAGCGCGAGCTGAAAATGCATTTACAGCACTAAAAAAACAAACTTTTATAACAGCTAAACCAAACGTTTCCAATGTAAATTTCCACCTTTATATAGTGTAGAAAGGCATCTTGAAGCCTGGAAAGTCATTAATTTGATTGTCCAGTATTTCCTTCATGAGATATTGCAACACTTAGAAAAGGTGTACAGCGCCAGCAGACAATGAATTTTCAGCACTAAAAAACGAAACTTCATTAACAGCTAAACCAAACGTTTCCAATGTAAATTTCCACATTTATAGAGTGTAAAAAGGCATCCTGGAGCCTGGGAAGTCATTAATTTGATTGTCCAGTATTTCCCTTATGAGATAATGCCTCACATAGCAAATGTGTACAGTGCGAGCTGAAAATGCATTTTCAGCACTAAAAAACCAAACTTTTATAACAGCTAAACCAAACGTTTCCAATGTAAATTCCACCTTTATATAGTGTAAAAAGACATCCTGAAGCCTGGGCAGTCATTAATTTGATTGTCCAATATTTCCCTTATGAGATAATGCCTCTCATAGCAAATGTGTACAGCGCGAGCTGAAAATGCATTTACAGCACTAAAAAACCAAACTTTTATAACAGCTAAACCAAACGTTTCCAATGTAAATTTCCACCTTTATATAGTGTAGAAAGGCATCCTGAAGCCTGGAAAGTCATTAATTTGATTGTCCAGTATTTCCTTCATAAGATATTGCAACACTTAGAAAAAGTGTACAGCGCCAGGAGACAATGAATTTTCAGCACTAAAAAACCGAAACTTCATTAACAGCTAAACTAAACGTTTCCAATGTAAATTTCCACCTTTATATAGTGTAAAAAGACATCCTGAAGCCTGGGCAGCCATTAATTTGATTGTCCAATATTTCCCTTATGAGATAATGCCTCTCATAGCAAATGTGTACAGCGCGAGCTGAAAATGCATTTACAGCACTAAAAAACCAAACTTTTATAACAGCTAAACCAAACGTTTCCAATGTAAATTTCCACCTTTATATAGTGTAAAAAGACATCCTGAAGCCTGGGCAGTCATTAATTTGATTGTCCAGTATTTCCCTTATGAGATAATGCCTCACATAGCAAATGTGTACAGCGCGAGCTGAAAATGCATTTACAGCACTAAAAAAACAAACTTTTATAACAGCTAAACTAAACGTTTCCAATGTAAATTTCCACCTTTATATAGTGTAAAAAGACATCCTGAAGCCTGGGCAGCCATTAATTTGATTGTCCAATATTTCCCTTATGAGATAATGCCTCTCATAGCAAATGTGTACAGCGCGAGCTGAAAATGCATTTACAGCACTAAAAAAACAAACTTTTATAACAGCTAAACCAAACGTTTCCAATGTAAATTTCCACCTTTATATAGTGTAGAAAGGCATCCTGAAGCCTGGAAAGTCATTAATTTGATTGTCCAGTATTTCCTTCATGAGATATTGCAACACTTAGAAAAAGTGTACAGCGCCAGCAGACAATGAATTTTCAGCACTAAAAAAACGAAACTTCATTAACAGCTAAACCAAACGTTTCCAATGTAAATTTCCACATTTATAGAGTGTAAAAAGGCATCCTGAAGCCTGGGAAGTCATTAATTTGATTGTCCAGTATTTCCCTTATGAGATAATGCCTCACATAGCAAATGTGTACAGTGCGAGCTGAAAATGCATTTTCAGCACTAAAAAACCAAACTTTTATAACAGCTAAACCAAACGTTTCCAATGTAAATTTCCACCTTTATATAGTGTAAAAAGACATCCTGAAGCCTGGGCAGTCATTAATTTGATTGTCCAGTATTTCCCTTATGAGATAATGCCTCACATAGCAAATGTGTACAGTGCGAGCTGAAAATGCATTTTCAGCACGAAAAAAACCAAACTTTTATAACAACTAAACCAAACGTTTCCAATGTAAATTTCCACCTTTATATAGTGTAAAAAGACATCCTGGAGCCTGGGCAGTCATTAATTTGATTGTCCAATATTTCCCTTATGAGATAATGCCTCTCATAGCAAATGTGTACAGCGCGAGCTGAAAATGCATTTACAGCACTAAAAAAACAAACTTTTATAACAGCTAAACCAAACGTTTCCAATGTACATTTCCACCTTTATATAGTGTAGAAAGGCATCCTGAAGCCTGGAAAGTCATTAATTTGATTGTCCAGTATTTCCTTCATGAGATATTGCAACACTTAGAAAAAGTGTACAGCGCCAGCAGACAATGAATTTTCAGCACTAAAAAAACGAAACTTCATTAACAGCTAAACTAAACGTTTCCAATGTAAATTTCCACCTTTATATAGTGTAAAAAGACATCCTGAAGCCTGGGCAGTCATTAATTTGATTGTCCAATATTTCCCTTATGAGATAATGCCTCTCATAGCAAATGTGTACAGCGCGAGCTGAAAATGCATTTACAGCACTAAAAAACCAAACTTTTATAACAGCTAAACCAAACGTTTCCAATGTAAATTTCCACCTTTATATAGTGTAGAAAGGCATCCTGAAGCCTGGAAAGTCATTAATTTGATTGTCCAGTATTTCCTTCATGAGATATTGCAACACTTAGAAAAAGTGTACAGCGCCAGCAGACAATGAATTTTCAGCACAAAAAAAACGAAACTTCATTAACAGCTAAACCAAACGTTTCCAATGTAAATTTCCACATTTATAGAGTGTAAAAAGGCATCCTGAAGCCTGGGAAGTCATTAATTTGATTGTCCAGTATTTCCCTTATGAGATAATGCCTCACATAGCAAATGTGTACAGTGCGAGCTGAAAATGCATTTTCAGCACTAAAAAACCAAACTTTTATAACAGCTAAACCAAACGTTTCCAATGTAAATTTCCACCTTTATATAGTGTAAAAAGACATCCTGAAGCCTGGGCAGTCATTAATTTGATTATCCAGTATTTCCCTTATGAGATAATGCCTCACATAGCAAATGTGTACAGCGCGAGCTGAAAATGCATTTACAGCACTAAAAAAACAAACTTTTATAACAGCTAAACTAAACGTTTCCAATGTAAATTTCCACCTTTATATAGTGTAGAAAGGCATCCTGAAGCCTGGAAAGTCATTAATTTGATTGTCCAGTATTTCCTTCATGAGATATTGCAACACTTAGAAAAAGTGTACAGCGCCAGCAGACAATGAATTTTCAGCACTAAAAAAACGAAACTTCATTAACAGCTAAACCAAACGTTTCCAATGTAAATTTCCACATTTATAGAGTGTAAAAAGGCATCCTGAAGCCTGGGAAGTCATTAATTTGATTGTCCAGTATTTCCCTTATGAGATAATGCCTCACATAGCAAATGTGTACAGCGCGAGCTGAAAATGCATTTACAGCACTAAAAAACCAAACTTTTATAACAGCTAAACCAAACGTTTCCAATGTAAATTTCCACCTTTATATAGTGTAGAAAGGCATCCTGAAGCCTGGAAAGTGATTAATTTGATTGTCCAGTATTTCCTTCATGAGATATTGCAACACTTAGAAAAAGTGTACAGCGCCAGCAGACAATGAATTTTCAGCACTAAAAAACCGAAACTTCATTAACAGCTAAACTAAACGTTTCCAATGTAAATTTCCACCTTTATATAGTGTAAAAAGACATCCTGAAGCCTGGGCAGTCATTAATTTGATTGTCCAATATTTCCCTTATGAGATAATGCCTCTCATAGCAAATGTGTACAGCGCGAGCTGAAAATGCATTTACAGCACTAAAAAACCAAACTTTTATAACAGCTAAACCAAACGTTTCCAATGTAAATTTCCACCTTTATATAGTGTAGAAAGGCATCCTGAAGCCTGGAAAGTCATTAATTTGATTGTCCAGTATTTCCTTCATGAGATATTGCAACACTTAGAAAAAGTGTACAGCGCCAGCAGACAATGAATTTCCAGCACTAAAAAAACGAAACTTCATTAACAGCTAAACTAAACGTTTCCAATGTAAATTTCCACCTTTATATAGTGTAAAAAGACATCCTGAAGCCTGGGCAGTCATTAATTTGATTGTCCAATATTTCCCTTATGAGATAATGCCTCTCATAGCAAATGTGTACAGCGCGAGCTGAAAATGCATTTACAGCACTAAAAAACCAAACTTTTATAACAGCTAAACCAAACGTTTCCAATGTAAATTTCCACCTTTATATAGTGTAGAAAGGCATCCTGAAGCCTGGAAAGTCATTAATTTGATTGTCCAGTATTTCCTTCATGAGATATTGCAACACTTAGAAAAAGTGTACAGCGCCAGCAGACAATGAATTTTCAGCACTAAAAAAACGAAACTTCATTAACAGCTAAACCAAACGTTTCCAATGTAAATTTCCACATTTATAGAGTGTAAAAAGGCATCCTGAAGCCTGGGAAGTCATTAATTTGATTGTCCAGTATTTCCCTTATGAGATAATGCCTCACATAGCAAATGTGTACAGTGCGAGCTGAAAATGCATTTTCAGCACTAAAAAACCAAACTTTTATAACAGCTAAACCAAACGTTTCCAATGTAAATTTCCACCTTTATATAGTGTAAAAAGACATCCTGAAGCCTGGGCAGTCATTAATTTGATTGTCCAGTATTTCCCTTATGAGATAATGCCTCACATAGCAAATGTGTACAGTGCGAGCTGAAAATGCATTTTCAGCACGAAAAAAACCAAACTTTTATAACAACTAAACCAAACGTTTCCAATGTAAATTTCCACCTTTATATAGTGTAAAAAGACATCCTGGAGCCTGGGCAGTCATTAATTTGATTGTCCAATATTTCCCTTATGAGATAATGCCTCTCATAGCAAATGTGTACAGCGCGAGCTGAAAATGCATTTACAGCACTAAAAAAACAAACTTTTATAACAGCTAAACCAAACGTTTCCAATGTACATTTCCACCTTTATATAGTGTAGAAAGGCATCCTGAAGCCTGGAAAGTCATTAATTTGATTGTCCAGTATTTCCTTCATGAGATATTGCAACACTTAGAAAAAGTGTACAGCGCCAGCAGACAATGAATTTTCAGCACTAAAAAAACGAAACTTCATTAACAGCTAAACTAAACGTTTCCAATGTAAATTTCCACCTTTATATAGTGTAAAAAGACATCCTGAAGCCTGGGCAGTCATTAATTTGATTGTCCAATATTTCCCTTATGAGATAATGCCTCTCATAGCAAATGTGTACAGCGCGAGCTGAAAATGCATTTACAGCACTAAAAAACTAAACTTTTATAACAGCTAAACCAAACGTTTCCAATGTAAATTTCCACCTTTATATAGTGTAGAAAGGCATCCTGAAGCCTGGAAAGTCATTAATTTGATTGTCCAGTATTTCCTTCATGAGATATTGCAACACTTAGAAAAAGTGTACAGCGCCAGCAGACAATGAATTTTCAGCACAAAAAAAACGAAACTTCATTAACAGCTAAACCAAACGTTTCCAATGTAAATTTCCACATTTATAGAGTGTAAAAAGGCATCCTGAAGCCTGGGAAGTCATTAATTTGATTGTCCAGTATTTCCCTTATGAGATAATGCCTCACATAGCAAATGTGTACAGTGCGAGCTGAAAATGCATTTTCAGCACTAAAAAACCAAACTTTTATAACAGCTAAACCAAACGTTTCCAATGTAAATTTCCACCTTTATATAGTGTAAAAAGACATCCTGAAGCCTGGGCAGTCATTAATTTGATTGTCCAGTATTTCCCTTATGAGATAATGCCTCACATAGCAAATGTGTACAGCGCGAGCTGAAAATGCATTTACAGCACTAAAAAAACAAACTTTTATAACAGCTAAACTAAACGTTTCCAATGTAAATTTCCACCTTTATATAGTGTAGAAAGGCATCCTGAAGCCTGGAAAGTCATTAATTTGATTGTCCAGTATTTCCTTCATGAGATATTGCAACACTTAGAAAAAGTGTACAGCGCCAGCAGACAATGAATTTTCAGCACTAAAAAAACGAAACTTCATTAACAGCTAAACCAAACGTTTCCAATGTAAATTTCCACATTTATAGAGTGTAAAAAGGCATCCTGAAGCCTGGGAAGTCATTAATTTGATTGTCCAGTATTTCCCTTATGAGATAATGCCTCACATAGCAAATGTGTACAGCGCGAGCTGAAAATGCATTTACAGCACTAAAAAACCAAACTTTTATAACAGCTAAACCAAACGTTTCCAATGTAAATTTCCACCTTTATATAGTGTAGAAAGGCATCCTGAAGCCTGGAAAGTGATTAATTTGATTGTCCAGTATTTAATTCATGAGATATTGCAACACTTAGAAAAAGTGTACAGCGCCAGCAGACAATGAATTTTCAGCACTAAAAAACCGAAACTTCATTAACAGCTAAACTAAACGTTTCCAATGTAAATTTCCACCTTTATATAGTGTAAAAAGACATCCTGAAGCCTGGGCAGTCATTAATTTGATTGTCCAATATTTCCCTTATGAGATAATGCCTCTCATAGCAAATGTGTACAGCGCGAGCTGAAAATGCATTTACAGCACTAAAAAACCAAACTTTTATAACAGCTAAACCAAACGTTTCCAATGTAAATTTCCACCTTTATATAGTGTAGAAAGGCATCCTGAAGCCTGGAAAGTCATTAATTTGATTGTCCAGTATTTCCTTCATGAGATATTGCAACACTTAGAAAAAGTGTACAGCGCCAGCAGACAATGAATTTCCAGCACTAAAAAAACGAAACTTCATTAACAGCTAAACTAAACGTTTCCAATGTAAATTTCCACCTTTATATAGTGTAAAAAGACATCCTGAAGCCTGGGCAGTCATTAATTTGATTGTCCAATATTTCCCTTATGAGATAATGCCTCTCATAGCAAATGTGTACAGCGCGAGCTGAAAATGCATTTACAGCACTAAAAAACCAAACTTTTATAACAGCTAAACTAAACGTTTCCAATGTAAATTTCCACCTTTATATAGTGTAGAAAGGCATCCTGAAGCCTGGAAAGTCATTAATTTGATTGTCCAGTATTTCCTTCATGAGATATTGCAACACTTAGAAAAAGTGTACAGCGCCAGCAGACAATGAATTTTCAGCACTAAAAAAACGAAACTTCATTAACAGCTAAACCAAACGTTTCCAATGTAAATTTCCACATTTATAGAGTGTAAAAAGGCATCCTGAAGCCTGGGAAGTCATTAATTTGATTGTCCAGTATTTCCCTTATGAGATAATGCCTCACATAGCAAATGTGTACAGTGCGAGCTGAAAATGCATTTTCAGCACTAAAAAACCAAACTTTTATAACAGCTAAACCAAACGTTTCCAATGTAAATTTCCACCTTTATATAGTGTAAAAAGACATCCTGAAGCCTGGGCAGTCATTAATTTGATTGTCCAGTATTTCCCTTATGAGATAATGCCTCACATAGCAAATGTGTACAGCGCGAGCTGAAAATGCATTTACAGCACTAAAAAAACAAACTTTTATAACAGCTAAACTAAACGTTTCCAATGTAAATTTCCACCTTTATATAGTGTAAAAAGACATCCTGAAGCCTGGGCAGTCATTAATTTGATTGTCCAATATTTCCCTTATGAGATAATGCCTCTCATAGCAAATGTGTACAGCGCGAGCTGAAAATGCATTTACAGCACTAAAAACCCAAACTTTTATAACAGCTAAACCAAACGTTTCCAATGTAAATTTCCACCTTTATATAGTGTAGAAAGGCATCCTGAAGCCTGGGCAGTCATTAATTTGATTGTCCAGTATTTCCTTCATGAGATATTGCAACACTTAGAAAAGGTGTACAGCGCCAGCAGACAATGAATTTTCAGCACTAAAAAATCGAAACTTCATTAACAGCTAAACCAAACGTTTCCAATGTAAATTTCCACCTTTATATAGTGTAGAAAGGCATCCTGAAGCCTGGAAAGTCATTAATTTGATTGTCCAGTATTTCCTTCATGAGATATTGCAACACTTAGAAAAGGTGTACAGCGCCAGCAGACAATGAATTTTCAGCACTAAAAAAACGAAACTTCATTAACAGCTAAACCAAACGTTTCCAATGTAAATTTCCACATTTATAGAGTGTAAAAAGGCATCCTGAAGCCTGGGAAGTCATTAATTTGATTGTCCAGTATTTCCCTTATGAGATAATGCCTCACATAGCAAATGTGTACAGTTCGAGCTGAAAATGCATTTACAGCACTAAAAAACCAAACTTTTATAACAGCTAAACCAAACGTTTCCAATGTAAATTTCCACCTTTATATAGTGTAGAAAGGCATCCTGAAGCCTGGAAAGTCATTGATTTGATTGTCCAGTATTTCCTTCATGAGATATTGCAACACTTAGAAAAAGTGTACAGCGCCAGCAGACAATGAATTTTCAGCACTAAAAAAACGAAACTTCATTAACAGCTAAACTAAACGTTTCCAATGTAAATTTCCACCTTTATATAGAGTAAAAAGACATCCTGAAGCCTGGGCAGCCATTTATTTGATTGTCCAATATTTCCCTTATGAGATAATGCCTCTCATAGCAAATGTGTACAGCGCGAGCTGAAAATGCATTTACAGCACTAAAAAAACCAAACTTTTATAACAGCTAAACCAAACGTTTCCAATGTAAATTTCCACCTTTATATAGTGTAGAAAGGCACCCTGAAGCCTGGAAAGTCATTAATTTGATTGTCCAGTATTTCCTTCATGAGATATTGCAACACTTAGAAAAAGTGTACAGCGCCAGCAGACAATGAATTTTCAGCACTAAAAAAACGAAACTTCATTAACAGCTAAACCAAACGTTTCCAATGTAAATTTCCACATTTATAGAGTGTAAAAAGGCATCCCGAAGCCTGGGAAGTCATTAATTTGATTGTCCAGTATTTCCCTTATGAGATAATGCCTCACATAGCAAATGTGTACAGTGCGAGCTGAAAATGCATTTTCAGCACTAAAAAACCAAACTTTTATAACAGCGAAACCAAACGTTTCCAATGTAAATTTCCACCTTTATATAGTGTAAAAAGACATCCTGAAGCCTGGGCAGTCATTAATTTGATTGTCCAAAATTTCCCTTATGAGATAATGCCTCACATAGCAAATGTGTACAGCGCGAGCTGAAAATGCATTTACAGCACTAAAAAACCAAACTTTTATAACAGCTAAACCAAACGTTTCCAATGTAAATTTCCACCTTTATATAGTGTAGAAAGGCATCCTGAAGCCTGGAAAGTCATTAATTTGATTGTCCAGTATTTCCTTCATGAGATATTGCAACACTTAGAAAAAGTGTACAGCGCCAGCAGACAATGAATTTTCAGCACTAAAAAACCGAAACTTCATTAACAGCTAAACTAAACGTTTCCAATGTAAATTTCCACCTTTATATAGTGTAAAAAGACATCCTGAAGCCTGGGCAGTCATTAATTTGATTGTCCAATATTTCCCTTATGAGATAATGCCTCTCATAGCAAATGTGTACAGCGCGAGCTGAAAATGCATTTACAGCACTAAAAAACCAAACTTTTATAACAGCTAAACCAAACGTTTCCAATGTAAATTTCCACCTTTATATAGTGTAGAAAGGCATCCTGAAGCCTGGAAAGTCATTAATTTGATTGTCCAGTATTTCCTTCATGAGATATTGCAACACTTAGAAAAAGTGTACAGCGCCAGCAGACAATGAATTTCCAGCACTAAAAAAACGAAACTTCATTAACAGCTAAACTAAACGTTTCCAATGTAAATTTCCACCTTTATATAGTGTAAAAAGACATCCTGAAGCCTGGGCAGTCATTAATTTGATTGTCCAATATTTCCCTTATGAGATAATGCCTCTCATAGCAAATGTGTACAGCGCGAGCTGAAAATGCATTTACAGCACTAAAAAACCAAACTTTTATAACAGCTAAACCAAACGTTTCCAATGTAAATTTCCACCTTTATATAGTGTAGAAAGGCATCCTGAAGCCTGGAAAGTCATTAATTTGATTGTCCAGTATTTCCTTCATGAGATATTGCAACACTTAGAAAAAGTGTACAGCGCCAGCAGACAATGAATTTCCAGCACTAAAAAAACGAAACTTCATTAACAGCTAAACTAAACGTTTCCAATGTAAATTTCCACCTTTATATAGTGTAAAAAGACATCCTGAAGCCTGGGCAGCCATTAATTTGATTGTCCAATATTTCCCTTATGAGATAATGCCTCTCATAGCAAATGTGTACAGCGCGAGCTGAAAATGCATTTACAGCACTAAAAAACCAAACTTTTATAACAGCTAAACCAAACGTTTCCAATGTAAATTTCCACCTTTATATAGTGTAAAAAGACATCCTGAAGCCTGGGCAGTCATTAATTTGATTGTCCAGTATTTCCCTTATGAGATAATGCCTCACATAGCAAATGTGTACAGCGCGAGCTGAAAATGCATTTACAGCACTAAAAAAACAAACTTTTATAACAGCTAAACTAAACGTTTCCAATGTAAATTTCCACCTTTATATAGTGTAAAAAGACATCCTGAAGCCTGGGCAGTCATTAATTTGATTGTCCAATATTTCCCTTATGAGATAATGCCTCTCATAGCAAATGTGTACAGCGCGAGCTGAAAATGCATTTACAGCACTAAAAAACCAAACTTTTATAACAGCTAAACCAAACGTTTCCAATGTAAATTTCCACCTTTATATAGTGTAGAAAGGCATCCTGAAGCCTGGAAAGTCATTAATTTTATTGTCCAGTATTTCCTTCATGAGATATTGCAACACTTAGAAAAAGTGTACAGCGCCAGCAGACAATGAATTTTCAGCACTAAAAAAACGAAACTTCATTAACAGCTAAACCAAACGTTTCCAATGTAAATTTCCACATTTATAGAGTGTAAAAAGGCATCCTGAAGCCTGGGAAGTCATTAATTTGATTGTCCAGTATTTCCCTTATGAGATAATGCCTCACATAGCAAATGTGTACAGTGCGAGCTGAAAATGCATTTTCAGCACTAAAAAAACAAACTTTTATAACAGCTAAACTAAACGTTTCCAATGTAAATTTCCACCTTTATATAGTGTAAAAAGACATCCTGAAGCCTGGGCAGTCATTAATTTGATTGTCCAATATTTCCCTTATGAGATAATGCCTCTCATAGCAAATGTGTACAGCGCGAGCTGAAAATGCATTTACAGCACTAAAAAAACAAACTTTTATAACAGCTAAACTAAACGTTTCCAATGTAAATTTCCACCTTTATATAGTGTAAAAAGACATCCTGAAGCCTGGGCAGTCATTAATTTGATTGTCCAATATTTCCCTTATGAGATAATGCCTCTCATAGCAAATGTGTACAGCGCGAGCTGAAAATGCATTTACAGCACTAAAAACCCAAACTTTTATAACAGCTAAACCAAACGTTTCCAATGTAAATTTCCACCTTTATATAGTGTAGAAAGGCATCCTGAAGCCTGGAAAGTCATTAATTTGATTGTCCAGTATTTCCTTCATGAGATATTGCAACACTTAGAAAAGGTGTACAGCGCCAGCAGACAATGAATTTTCAGCACTAAAAAAACGAAACTTCATTAACAGCTAAACCAAACGTTTCCAATGTAAATTTCCACATTTATAGAGTGTAAAAATGCATCCTGAAGCCTGGGAAGTCATTAATTTGATTGTCCAGTATTTCCCTTATGAGATAATGCCTCACATAGCAAATGTGTACAGTGCAAGCTGAAAATGCATTTTCAGCACTAAAAAACCAAACTTTTATAACAGCTAAACCAAACGTTTCCAATGTAAATTTCCACCTTTATATAGTGTAAAAAGACATCCTGAAGCCTGGGCAGTCATTAATTTGATTGTCCAATATTTCCCTTATGAGATAATGCCTCTCATAGCAAATGTGTACAGCGCGAGCTGAAAATGCATTTACAGCACTAAAAAACCAAACTTTTATAACAGCTAAACCAAACGTTTCCAATGTAAATTTCCACCTTTATATAGTGTAGAAAGGCATCCTGAAGCCTGGAAAGTCATTAATTTGATTGTCCAGTATTTCCTTCATGAGATATTGCAACACTTAGAAAAAGTGTACAGCGCCAGTAGACAATGAATTTTCAGCACTAAAAAAACGAAACTTCATTAACAGCTAAACTAAACGTTTCCAATGTAAATTTCCACCTTTATATAGTGTAAAAAGACATCCTGAAGCCTGGGCAGTCATTAATTTGATTGTCCAATATTTCCCTTATGAGATAATGCCTCTCATAGCAAATGTGTACAGCGCGAGCTGAAAATGCATTTACAGCACTAAAAAACCAAACTTTTATAACAGCTAAACCAAACGTTTCCAATGTAAATTTCCACCTTTATATAGTGTAGAAAGGCATCCTGGAGCCTGGAAAGTCATTAATTTGATTGTCCAGTATTTCCTTCATGAGATATTGCAACACTTAGAAAAAGTGTACAGCGCCAGCAGACAATGAATTTTCAGCACTAAAAAAACCAAACTTTTATAACAGCTAAACCAAACGTTTCCAATGTAAATTTCCACCTTTATATAGTGTAAAAAGACATCCTGAAGCCTGGGCAGTCATTAATTTGATTGTCCAGTATTTCCCTTATGAGATAATGCCTCACATAGCAAATGTGTACAGCGCGAGCTGAAAATGCATTTACAGCACTAAAAAAACAAACTTTTATAACAGCTAAACCAAACGTTTCCAATGTAAATTTCCACCTTTATATAGTGTAGAAAGGCATCCTGAAGCCTGGAAAGTCATTAATTTGATTGTCCAGTATTTCCTACATGAGATATTGCAAAACTTAGAAAAAGTGTACAGCGCCAGCAGTCAATGAATTTTCAGCACTAAAAAAACGAAACTTCATTAACAGCTAAACCAAACGTTTCCAATGTAAATTTCCACATTTATAGAGTGTAAAAAGGCATCCTGAAGCCTGGGAAGTCATTAATTTGATTGTCCAGTATTTCCCTTATGAGATAATGCCTCACATAGCAAATGTGTACAGCGCGAGCTGAAAATGCATTTACAGCACTAAAAAACCAAACTTTTATAACAGCTAAACCAAACGTTTCCAATGTAAATTTCCACCTTTATATAGTGTAGAAAGGCATCCTGAAGCCTGGAAAGTGATTAATTTGATTGTCCAGTATTTCCTTCATGAGATATTGCAACACTTAGAAAAAGTGTACAGCGCCAGCAGACAATGAATTTTCAGCACTAAAAAACCGAAACTTCATTAACAGCTAAACTAAACGTTTCCAATGTAAATTTCCACCTTTATATAGTGTAAAAAGACATCCTGAAGCCTGGGCAGTCATTAATTTGATTGTCCAATATTTCCCTTATGAGATAATGCCTCTCATAGCAAATGTGTACAGCGCGAGCTGAAAATGCATTTACAGCACTAAAAAACCAAACTTTTATAACAGCTAAACCAAACGTTTCCAATGTAAATTTCCACCTTTATATAGTGTAGAAAGGCATCCTGAAGCCTGGAAAGTCATTAATTTGATTGTCCAGTATTTCCTTCATGAGATATTGCAACACTTAGAAAAAGTGTACAGCGCCAGCAGACAATGAATTTTCAGCACTAAAAAAACGAAACTTCATTAACAGCTAAACTAAACGTTTCCAATGTAAATTTCCACCTTTATATAGTGTAAAAAGACATCCTGAAGCCTGGGCAGTCATTAATTTGATTGTCCAATATTTCCCTTATGAGATAATGCCTCTCATAGCAAATGTGTACAGCGCGAGCTGAAAATGCATTTACAGCACTAAAAAACCAAACTTTTATAACAGCTAAACTAAACGTTTCCAATGTAAATTTCCACCTTTATATAGTGTAGAAAGGCATCCTGAAGCCTGGAAAGTCATTAATTTGATTGTCCAGTATTTCCTTCATGAGATATTGCAACACTTAGAAAAAGTGTACAGCGCCAGCAGACAATGAATTTTCAGCACTAAAAAAACGAAACTTCATTAACAGCTAAACCAAACGTTTCCAATGTAAATTTCCACATTTATAGAGTGTAAAAAGGCATCCTGAAGCCTGGGAAGTCATTAATTTGATTGTCCAGTATTTCCCTTATGAGATAATGCCTCACATAGCAAATGTGTACAGTGCGAGCTGAAAATGCATTTTCAGCACTAAAAAACCAAACTTTTATAACAGCTAAACCAAACGTTTCCAATGTAAATTTCCACCTTTATATAGTGTAAAAAGACATCCTGAAGCCTGGGCAGTCATTAATTTGATTGTCCAGTATTTCCCTTATGAGATAATGCCTCACATAGCAAATGTGTACAGCGCGAGCTGAAAATGCATTTACAGCACTAAAAAAACAAACTTTTATAACAGCTAAACTAAACGTTTCCAATGTAAATTTCCACCTTTATATAGTGTAAAAAGACATCCTGAAGCCTGGGCAGTCATTAATTTGATTGTCCAATATTTCCCTTATGAGATAATGCCTCTCATAGCAAATGTGTACAGCGCGAGCTGAAAATGCATTTACAGCACTAAAAACCCAAACTTTTATAACAGCTAAACCAAACGTTTCCAATGTAAATTTCCACCTTTATATAGTGTAGAAAGGCATCCTGAAGCCTGGAAAGTCATTAATTTGATTGTCCAGTATTTCCTTCATGAGATATTGCAACACTTAGAAAAGGTGTACAGCGCCAGCAGACAATGAATTTTCAGCACTAAAAAATCGAAACTTCATTAACAGCTAAACCAAACGTTTCCAATGTAAATTTCCACCTTTATATAGTGTAGAAAGGCATCCTGAAGCCTGGAAAGTCATTAATTTGATTGTCCAGTATTTCCTTCATGAGATATTGCAACACTTAGAAAAGGTGTAGAGCGCCAGCAGACAATGAATTTTCAGCACTAAAAAAACGAAACTTCATTAACAGCTAAACCAAACGTTTCCAATGTAAATTTCCACATTTATAGAGTGTAAAAAGGCATCCTGAAGCCTGGGAAGTCATTAATTTGATTGTCCAGTATTTCCCTTATGAGATAATGCCTCACATAGCAAATGTGTACAGTTCGAGCTGAAAATGCATTTACAGCACTAAAAAACCAAACTTTTATAACAGCTAAACCAAACGTTTCCAATGTAAATTTCCACCTTTATATAGTGTAGAAAGGCATCCTGAAGCCTGGAAAGTCATTGATTTGATTGTCCAGTATTTCCTTCATGAGATATTGCAACACTTAGAAAAAGTGTACAGCGCCAGCAGACAATGAATTTTCAGCACTAAAAAAACGAAACTTCATTAACAGCTAAACTAAACGTTTCCAATGTAAATTTCCACCTTTATATAGAGTAAAAAGACATCCTGAAGCCTGGGCAGCCATTTATTTGATTGTCCAATATTTCCCTTATGAGATAATGCCTCTCATAGCAAATGTGTACAGCGCGAGCTGAAAATGCATTTACAGCACTAAAAAACCAAACTTTTATAACAGCTAAACCAAACGTTTCCAATGTAAATTTCCACCTTTATATAGTGTAAAAAGACATCCTGAAGCCTGGGCAGTCATTAATTTGATTGTCCAATATTTCCCTTATGAGATAATGCCTCTCATAGCAAATGTGTACAGCGCGAGCTGAAAATGCATTTACAGCACTAAAAAAACCAAACTTTTATAACAGCTAAACCAAACGTTTCCAATGTAAATTTCCACCTTTATATAGTGTAGAAAGGCACCCTGAAGCCTGGAAAGTCATTAATTTGATTGTCCAGTATTTCCTTCATGAGATATTGCAACACTTAGAAAAAGTGTACAGCGCCAGCAGACAATGAATTTTCAGCACTAAAAAAACGAAACTTCATTAACAGCTAAACCAAACGTTTCCAATGTAAATTTCCACATTTATAGAGTGTAAAAAGGCATCCTGAAGCCTGGGAAGTCATTAATTTGATTGTCCAGTATTTCCCTTATGAGATAATGCCTCACATAGCAAATGTGTACAGTGCGAGCTGAAAATGCATTTTCAGCACTAAAAAACCAAACTTTTATAACAGCTAAACCAAACGTTTCCAATGTAAATTTCCACCTTTATATAGTGTAAAAAGACATCCTGAAGCCTGGGCAGTCATTAATTCGATTGTCCAATATTTCCTTTATGAGATAATGCCTCTCATAGGCAAATGTATACAGCGCGAGCTGAAAATGCATTTACAGCACTAAAAAACCAAACTTTTATAACAGCTAAACCAAACTTTCCAATGTAAATTTCCACCTTTATATAGTGTAAAAATGCATCCTGAAGCCTGGGAAGTCATTAATTTGATTGTCCAGTATTTCCCTTATGAGATAATGCCTCACATAGCAAATGTGTACAGTGCGAGCTGAAAATGCATTTTCAGCACTAAAAAAACGAAACTTCATTAACAGCTAAACCAAACGTTTCCAATGTAAATTTCCACATTTATAGAGTGTAAAAAGGCATCCCGAAGCCTGGGAAGTCATTAATTTGATTGTCCAGTATTTCCCTTATGAGATAATGCCTCACATAGCAAATGTGTACAGTGCGAGCTGAAAATGCATTTTCAGCACTAAAAAACCAAACTTTTATAACAGCGAAACCAAACGTTTCCAATGTAAATTTCCACCTTTATATAGTGTAAAAAGACATCCTGAAGCCTGGGCAGTCATTAATTTGATTGTCCAAAATTTCCCTTATGAGATAATGCCTCTCATAGCAAATGTGTACAACGCGAGCTGAAAATGCATTTACAGCACTAAAAAACCAAACTTTTATAACAGCTAAACCAAACGTTTCCAATGTAAATTTCTACCTTTATATAGTGTAGAAAGGCATCCTGAAGCCTGGAAAGTCATTAATTTGATTGTCCAGTATTTCCTTCATGAGATATTGCAACACTTAGAAAAAGTGTACAGCGCCAGCAGACAATGAATTTTCAGCACTAAAAAAACGAAACTTCATTAACAGCTAAACTAAACGTTTCCAATGTAAATTTCCATCTTTATATAGTGTAAAAAGACATCCTGAAGCCTGGGCAGTCATTAATTTGATTGTCCAATATTTCCCTTATGAGATAATGCCTCTCATAGCAAATGTGTACAGCGCGAGCTGAAAATGCATTTACAGCACTAAAAAACCAAACTTTTATAACAGCTAAACCAAACGTTTCCAATGTAAATTTCCACCTTTATATAGTGTAGAAAGGCATCCTGAAGCCTGGAAAGTCATTAATTTGATTGTCCAGTATTTCCTTCATGAGATATTGCAACACTTAGAAAAAGTGTACAGCGCCAGCAGACAATGAATTTTCAGCACTAAAAAAACGAAACTTCATTAACAGCTAAACCAAACGTTTCCAATGTAAATTTCCACATTTATAGAGTGTAAAAAGGCATCCTGAAGCCTGGGAAGTCATTAATTTGATTGTCCAGTATTTCCCTTATGAGATAATGCCTCACATAGCAAATGTGTACAGCGCGAGCTGAAAATGCATTTACAGCACTAAAAAACCAAACTTTTATAACAGCTAAACCAAACGTTTCCAATGTAAATTTCCACCTTTATATAGTGTAGAAAGGCATCCTGAAGCCTGGAAAGTCATTAATTTGATTGTCCAGTATTTCCTTCATGAGATATTGCAACACTTAGAAAAAGTGTACAGCGCCAGCAGACAATGAATTTTCAGCACTAAAAAAACGAAACTTCATTAACAGCTAAACCAAACGTTTCCAATGTAAATTTCCACATTTATAGAGTGTAAAAAGGCATCCTGAAGCCTGGGCAGTCATTAATTTGATTGTCCAGTATTTCCCTTATGAGATAATGCCTCACATAGCAAATGTGTACAGTGCGAGCTGAAAATGCATTTTCAGCACTAAAAAACCAAACTTTTATAACAGCTAAACCAAACGTTTCCAATGTAAATTTCCACCTTTATATAGTGTAAAAAGACATCCTGAAGCCTGGGCAGTCATTAATTTGATTGTCCAGTATTTCCCTTATGAGATAATGCCTCACATAGCAAATGTGTACAGCGCGAGCTGAAAATGCATTTACAGCACTAAAAAAACAAACTTTTATAACAGCTAAACTAAACGTTTCCAATGTAAATTTCCACCTTTATATAGTGTAAAAAGACATCCTGAAGCCTGGGCAGTCATTAATTTGATTGTCCAATATTTCCCTTATGAGATAATGCCTCTCATAGCAAATGTGTACAGCGCGAGCTGAAAATGCATTTACGGGACTAAAAACCCAAACTTTTATAACAGCTAAACCAAACGTTTCCAATGTAAATTTCCACCTTTATATAGTGTAGAAAGGCATCTTGAAGCCTGGAAAGTCATTAATTTGATTGTCCAGTATTTCCTTCATGAGATATTGCAACACTTAGAAAAGGTGTACAGCGCCAGCAGACAATGAATTTTCAGCACTAAAAAACGAAACTTCATTAACAGCTAAACCAAACGTTTCCAATGTAAATTTCCACATTTATAGAGTGTAAAAAGGCATCCTGGAGCCTGGGAAGTCATTAATTTGATTGTCCAGTATTTCCCTTATGAGATAATGCCTCACATAGCAAATGTGTACAGTGCGAGCTGAAAATGCATTTTCAGCACTAAAAAACCAAACTTTTATAACAGCTAAACCAAACGTTTCCAATGTAAATTCCACCTTTATATAGTGTAAAAAGACATCCTGAAGCCTGGGCAGTCATTAATTTGATTGTCCAATATTTCCCTTATGAGATAATGCCTCTCATAGCAAATGTGTACAGCGCGAGCTGAAAATGCATTTACAGCACTAAAAAACCAAACTTTTATAACAGCTAAACCAAACGTTTCCAATGTAAATTTCCACCTTTATATAGTGTAGAAAGGCATCCTGAAGCCTGGAAAGTCATTAATTTGATTGTCCAGTATTTCCTTCATAAGATATTGCAACACTTAGAAAAAGTGTACAGCGCCAGGAGACAATGAATTTTCAGCACTAAAAAACCGAAACTTCATTAACAGCTAAACTAAACGTTTCCAATGTAAATTTCCACCTTTATATAGTGTAAAAAGACATCCTGAAGCCTGGGCAGCCATTAATTTGATTGTCCAATATTTCCCTTATGAGATAATGCCTCTCATAGCAAATGTGTACAGCGCGAGCTGAAAATGCATTTACAGCACTAAAAAACCAAACTTTTATAACAGCTAAACCAAACGTTTCCAATGTAAATTTCCACCTTTATATAGTGTAAAAAGACATCCTGAAGCCTGGGCAGTCATTAATTTGATTGTCCAGTATTTCCCTTATGAGATAATGCCTCACATAGCAAATGTGTACAGCGCGAGCTGAAAATGCATTTACAGCACTAAAAAAACAAACTTTTATAACAGCTAAACTAAACGTTTCCAATGTAAATTTCCACCTTTATATAGTGTAAAAAGACATCCTGAAGCCTGGGCAGCCATTAATTTGATTGTCCAATATTTCCCTTATGAGATAATGCCTCTCATAGCAAATGTGTACAGCGCGAGCTGAAAATGCATTTACAGCACTAAAAAAACAAACTTTTATAACAGCTAAACCAAACGTTTCCAATGTAAATTTCCACCTTTATATAGTGTAGAAAGGCATCCTGAAGCCTGGAAAGTCATTAATTTGATTGTCCAGTATTTCCTTCATGAGATATTGCAACACTTAGAAAAAGTGTACAGCGCCAGCAGACAATGAATTTTCAGCACTAAAAAAACGAAACTTCATTAACAGCTAAACCAAACGTTTCCAATGTAAATTTCCACATTTATAGAGTGTAAAAAGGCATCCTGAAGCCTGGGAAGTCATTAATTTGATTGTCCAGTATTTCCCTTATGAGATAATGCCTCACATAGCAAATGTGTACAGTGCGAGCTGAAAATGCATTTTCAGCACTAAAAAACCAAACTTTTATAACAGCTAAACCAAACGTTTCCAATGTAAATTTCCACCTTTATATAGTGTAAAAAGACATCCTGAAGCCTGGGCAGTCATTAATTTGATTGTCCAGTATTTCCCTTATGAGATAATGCCTCACATAGCAAATGTGTACAGTGCGAGCTGAAAATGCATTTTCAGCACGAAAAAAACCAAACTTTTATAACAACTAAACCAAACGTTTCCAATGTAAATTTCCACCTTTATATAGTGTAAAAAGACATCCTGGAGCCTGGGCAGTCATTAATTTGATTGTCCAATATTTCCCTTATGAGATAATGCCTCTCATAGCAAATGTGTACAGCGCGAGCTGAAAATGCATTTACAGCACTAAAAAAACAAACTTTTATAACAGCTAAACCAAACGTTTCCAATGTACATTTCCACCTTTATATAGTGTAGAAAGGCATCCTGAAGCCTGGAAAGTCATTAATTTGATTGTCCAGTATTTCCTTCATGAGATATTGCAACACTTAGAAAAAGTGTACAGCGCCAGCAGACAATGAATTTTCAGCACTAAAAAAACGAAACTTCATTAACAGCTAAACTAAACGTTTCCAATGTAAATTTCCACCTTTATATAGTGTAAAAAGACATCCTGAAGCCTGGGCAGTCATTAATTTGATTGTCCAATATTTCCCTTATGAGATAATGCCTCTCATAGCAAATGTGTACAGCGCGAGCTGAAAATGCATTTACAGCACTAAAAAACCAAACTTTTATAACAGCTAAACCAAACGTTTCCAATGTAAATTTCCACCTTTATATAGTGTAGAAAGGCATCCTGAAGCCTGGAAAGTCATTAATTTGATTGTCCAGTATTTCCTTCATGAGATATTGCAACACTTAGAAAAAGTGTACAGCGCCAGCAGACAATGAATTTTCAGCACAAAAAAAACGAAACTTCATTAACAGCTAAACCAAACGTTTCCAATGTAAATTTCCACATTTATAGAGTGTAAAAAGGCATCCTGAAGCCTGGGAAGTCATTAATTTGATTGTCCAGTATTTCCCTTATGAGATAATGCCTCACATAGCAAATGTGTACAGTGCGAGCTGAAAATGCATTTTCAGCACTAAAAAACCAAACTTTTATAACAGCTAAACCAAACGTTTCCAATGTAAATTTCCACCTTTATATAGTGTAAAAAGACATCCTGAAGCCTGGGCAGTCATTAATTTGATTATCCAGTATTTCCCTTATGAGATAATGCCTCACATAGCAAATGTGTACAGCGCGAGCTGAAAATGCATTTACAGCACTAAAAAAACAAACTTTTATAACAGCTAAAC